>NW_027498144.1:0-153669 GCF_021521415.1 Bidens hawaiensis
AAATGTTTTGTTATTTTCTTGTTTTAGTCTTATTACTGTGTCTAATATTATTTTTTATTTAAATAAAGAATTGTAAAGTTCAAGCAAGATTATTTACGTTAAGCACATAAGTAATAGTAATTGTTTTTAACTGCCCCTTTTTGTTTTGGACGTGTTTTTAAAACATCCATTTGGTGACCCCAGATTTGCGTCAACCCAAATTGTGTTCACCGTACCAAAAAATTATGTTATGTGCATGTTTAGGTAGGTGTTTCATTTTGTGTACTGGTTGTGTATTCATTTGCTGCAAGTGCTTGGAAAATTTGATCTGTATAAGATAAACTGCGAAGAGTTATCAAATTAACATTTTGCTGTAAAAAATGCTAGAGCTTAACGAATAAACGGTTAGTTGTTAGCTACTACGACATTTGATTTTATTACTATAGTTTTGCCTTGTTTATTGTTATAACGTTAAAAAATTTAGCATCTATAGTTCCTTATTCGTTAGGGCCTAGGCGCATTTTTTTATTTCGACTCGGCTAAGGTATTTAAATTCTCAGTGACGGCTCTGTATGCCGTATACTAAAATAGCCAACATATAACACCTTAATTTTAATCTTATGGAGTCTATTGAAATACATGTGTGAGTTGAGTTTTTATTTATATTTATGTTTTTCAAATATACCTGCTTTTAATTTAAAAGATATAAAATATAAGCTTGGAAAATTGGAATGTTGGATGGTTGCTTTGCTTAGATTCTGCGTATTTTAGTGCGCGTTACATGCGCGTGCGTAGGCAAACGGAGGAAAAAGTGACTCCACGCGTAAAATGCGGACAACTAAAACAAAGGTATTCTGGCAAAACCTGCTTACACACGGTGTCAAGTAATTCCAATATATTAATTTAGAAATGTATTAAATATATATTATATTCTATACAATAATTTAAACATTAATTTTATGCTTAATAAATACATATTTGGTTTTAAAACTGTTTGTAATAGTATTGATTAATGTTTTTATTTAAACAACCAACAATCATAGATTTGTCTAGGTATTTAGTACGAGGTGACCCAATGGACAAAGGTTACCGTCAGCTAGTCTAATCCAGCTGCACGGAGATCTAATGCGTCTCCAAATTATCACTAGTTTTGGGGAAGCTCACATGCCAGAAAGCCCACTGGTGGTAAACCCAAATACCCTAAAAATCGAATTGAATATCACATAAATCTCAGTCTTTTTTCATTGAGTTACCCATGCCCTCTAAAGTATTTTGTCCAATGGATTAAACATGAATCTTCGTTGAGAAATTCATGCTTTCTACAACTAAGTCCGTATTTGAAAAGACATATGGATTAATGTTAAAGCTTAAAAGGAAGAATCAGAACTTTGACAAATTAATTAGATTGTTTAGACTTTGTTAATTTATTTTCATAACACCGAAATTTTTAAATAGTTGAAGAATTAATAAGTTACATACTTACATTAGTTTTTTTAGAGGAATGAATAATCTTCAAAAAAAAAAATTCTTCTAGTTACATACTTTGTTAATTTATTTTCATAGGCACGAAATTTTTAAATAGTTGAAGAATTAATAAGTTACATACTTACATTAGTTTTTTTTTAGAGGAATGAATAATATTTAAAAAAAAAAATTCTTTATTTCCCATCTTTAAATATATAAAAAAACATATAATTTTATAATAAATATAGTTGATAATGTTTCATTTAGACTATGTAGTGTGGATACATCTCACTCGTTGCTAGCGCCCGCTTGTCCACTGCTTTCATACATCTGTGTGCGGTTGTGCTCCCATGTCTTCATTACATTGCGTGGAGATCTCCACGCAATTCATCTTCATGCAAAACCCTGTCATGGCAGCCACCTCATCACTTTTTCTTCTTATCTCCTAGTCTTTGAGCAACAAACACCCTCACTTTTTCTCATATATTTTATAAAAGTTAATTATATTTTTATAAACTTAACAATTCTAATTAAATAAACTTAGCCATCCCTTTTTTATAGCCATAAACATCTCTCTTTCTATCCAACTCATCCCATTACCCGGACGACACAAAGACACGCAAAAAAACGCCCAAGAGGCTACACGGTCTCAAAAACACCATATACATGGTGTAAATGTGTCAAAGCCGCTCGTTAGCTACTCAATATTGGCTCTCTAAAATCTTCAATTGAGCCAACCGTAAACAAGCCCGAGTTTATATGTCTGTTTAAGAAACACGCTCGACCATGTGCTTCATTTCTTGACCTCGAGCCAACCACAAACCTAAACAAGTTTATATAATTTTATTTAATACATATTTGATTTATAATTATATAAATTATATATATATAGATAAATAATAAAATGTCGGTGGCACAAGTTTCATTTTTTGAAATTATATTAGTTATTCAAATCCTTTTGGATAGTTTAAGCAATTTGGTTTATTTGCCTTGATGGATGTTCTATATGTTTGTTTAGTCATTGACTATAATTCAAGGCTCTGTTTCGAGGCTCCGAGACTCAATAGTGTAGTCATTTTTTTTTTCCTACTTTTCTCATTTTGGATATTTGATGTTTTCTATGGTGGTTTTTTTGTATATGATTTTTATACAACTTTTATTATTATGTTTGTTTTAAATATTTTAAACTTGAAAGATTTATTATTTGCGTTTATTTTCGAAATCATAATGAACATATCTAATACCGGCCGAATTCACATCGACTCATCACTGCAATGCCTGGATTTTAACGATCAAGTGAAAAATCATTTTAAATATATTATTTGTATCATAAGCTGCATCATAACCAAGTTCGTGTCATTTTGATCAAAAGTTGTACTTGTACCGATACAAATTTTAAACATTTACATTATTTTTTCGATTTAGTGTCGGTATCGTAACAAACTTAACTGATGTCAACTAAATTTACATTGCAGCATCGCCGCAACACGACATGATGTTTTCCTAGTTACAATAAAAATAGCTAAACAATATATTATATTACATATAAAATTATACTTAATATATATATATATATATAATATATATATATATATAAATATTTAAAAATCAAAAAAATAATAAACGATCCAAGCTTCAAATTAAAAAAAAAGGACTCATGAGTTAAATTCAAAGTTTAAAAATACAATCTCAACTCGGTCACTTGTAACTTACCTATTAGAATATTAGATAATCTTTAAATTATACAATTATTTTTAATGCTTTTGAATTGAGTTAGTTACACACCGACCCTTTCAACCATGCTCTCCGGTGACCATTTCTCCCATCAACTATTTCAAATCTACTGTTTCAAACTCTAGACAAAACATGGTCAACATTCAACCTTTGTCTTCCTCTCATCTCATATGTTTTTTACGAAATCAATTTCTATGACTATCCCACCAACTTTTCAACTTCAAAAGGCCGCGTTTGCATACCTATTTCTATAAATATATACTTTCACACCAACTTGGCTATCCATTATTATTCTCATACAAAGTTAACCAAAAACAAAACAAGTTTGAAGTCTTTTTGATTCTTTGTAGATACTTAACAAAAACCCTAAAATGATTTCCGCATATTAGGAACCGAAAAAGCAGCAAGAATTGCTAACAAGATGATCAAGAAACTTGCTGAACTAGAGGTTGATCATGATCATGATCAAGTTATCGTACCGGAGGTTTTTCGGTGCCCAATATCATTAGAATTGATGAAAGATCCGGTTACATTATCAACCGGGATAACATACGATAGAGAAAACGTCGAAAGATGGATTTATGAAGACGGAAAGAACACGTGCCCTGTGACCGGTGTGGTGTTGACTAGCCTTGAGCCGGTACCAAACCATACTATTAGAAGGATGATTCAATATTGGTGTGTTGAGAATACGTCGTATGGGTTTGATCGAATCCCGACCCCTCGAGCCCTGCCTAGCGCGTCTCAAGTGTTGAACATTCTTTCGAAGATTGTGTCGATGAGGGATAAGGGTAATGTAGAAGGTGTTATAGAGTTGGTGGGAAAGATTAAGGATTTAGCTAAAGAAAGTGAGAGGATGAAGAAATGCATTGTGTCAAATGGGTCGGGTCGAGTATTGAGCGAGACGTTCGAGGCGTTTTCTTGTGATCAAAATCAAGAAAACGTCTCGGTTTTAGAGGAAATTTTGTCAGGGTTAACCCTAATTCTTCCGTTTGACCAAGAGACCAAGTCTGGTCTAGGGTCAAACGGAAATTTGCGTACTATTGTAAAGATTTTAAAGGTTGGAACCTTAACGGGACGAAGGAATGCGGTGTTGGTACTTAAAGAACTCCTTTCGACCGATCAAACGAAACTCGAAGAATTCACGGAAGTTGAAGGAAGTATTGAAGGTTTAGCAAAACTTGTCAAGGAGCCAATTGACCCTACCACAACAAATGCTGCATTGCTAGCTATTTACCATTTGGTCACTCCATCAACTTCTTTTAACCAAAAGGAAACCCTAATTACAACATTTCTTGAAATGGGCTTAACCGAAAAGATAATAGAAATGCTTGTAGATTGCACAAGAGGCGTATGCGAAAAGGCGTTAGGTGTACTCGAAGGTCTTTGTAGCATTGATCAAGGGCTAGAAAAATGCTACGCCAATGCGTTAATCGTCCCCGTTCTGGTGAAGAAACTCTTGCGCGTTTCGGATATTGCGACTGAGTTTTCGGTTTCCATCATTTGGAAGTTGAGCAAGTATGCTAAGAGTATTGGAGAGGAAGAAGGTGTGGCCATTGAAGCACTTCAAGTTGGTGCTTTTCAGAAGCTTTTGTTGCTTTTGCAAGTTGGTTCTTTGAAAACTAAGGAGAAGGCTTGTGATTTGTTGAAGGATTGGAATTTGCATAGAGGGAGAGTTGAGTGTATTGAATCTATGGATTTCATGAACCTTAAAAGACCATTTTGAACAAAAGTGTAGTTATAGGAACATTATTTATTTGTTAAGCTAACAATATTTGTAAAAAAATAATTCTTTTGCACATATATATAGTTTTAGAGGTACACAATTAATTGTATTGATCACTTCATTTTATTAGTTTTGGCCTTTTGGTAGAATTTGGCAGTTTTATTTTATAATAACACTAGTATGACGAAACTTTTAATAGTTTGTTTTCTTTCCAAAATCAGAATCATAAAAAACAAATCAGATTAAAATAGTTCTTATATCAATATAATAAAAACAAAACTTCTTATAAGGTAACACTTGTTCCAACCCATACACCTTAATTGTTAGATTTGTCTTCTCATTCACAACCAATATTGCATGCCTCAAGGATATGTGCTAGTGGTGTTTGAGATTGAGTGGACAATTTTATATTTGCCTCCTAGTTGTGTTTGAGATTGAGTGTACGATTTTAGATTTGCCTACCATCTTAATAGATAATTATCTTTTGATACCATATGTAATATTCGACTCTTATACCTATTAATATTGACTGTTTAGCCAACAAGAGACTAATGTGTTTGTGTAAGGAATTGAAAATCAACCTCAATAATGATTGAGGGATTGAAGCATATATTTATAATAAAAGTTACAAAGATATCTCCTGTAATTAAGGAGAGTCAATCAAAAATACAAGGAAGGAGATAAATACAATGAATTACAATAATTTCAAATCGTTTCCCTTAATACCCCCTTCAATCGAAATGGTGGCGGTCCGAGACGAAGCATTTTGCCAAAGACTTCAAATTGTGCACGCGGAAGACTTTTGGTAAAGATGTTAGCCACCTGAAGATTGGTAGAAACAAATTTGGTGTATAGTTTACCAGAATTGACTAACTCCCGAATAAAATGATAATCCAAGTCAATATGTTTGGCACGTTTGTGAGCAACGGGATTCTGAGTCATAAACAAGGCGCTTTTGTTATCACAAAGTAACGTAGGACGATCAGGAGGGAGAGCATACAATTCCTGCAGAAGATGTGTAATCCAGACAAGCTCAGCAACAGTGTTTGCCATAGCACGATACTCAGATTCACAGCTAGACCGGGAGACGGTAGGCTGCTTCTTGGCACTCCAAGAGACTAAGTTGCCACCTAGAAAAATCGAATAACCATACGTGGAGCGTCGTGTATCAAGACAACGCGCCCAGTCCGCGTCAGAATAGCCTACAATGGATGATTTGTGCGGACGGCTATAAGTGAGACCAAACGATAAAGTGCCTTTAACATAGCGTAATAGCCGTTTGACAGCTTGAAAATGAGTAATAGTGGGAGCATGAAGAAATTGAGAAAGCTGATTAACTGCATAAGACAAATCAGGTCTGGTAATAGTTAAATATTGCAAGGCGCCAACCAAAGAACGATAAAAGGTGGGATCAGGATATGGAACACAATCTGCAATAAAGGACTCATTGGGAGAAAGAGGAGTGCTAACTGGTTTAGCATCATACAAGTTTGCACGAAGAAGAATATCTTTAGCATATTTTGCTTGTGTGAGAAAGAGACCAGTTGTAGTATACACAACCTCCAGGCCCAAAAAATAATTGAGAGCCCCAAGATCTTTAATCGCAAACTCTTTATTAAGATGAGAAACAAAGGATGTGATAATGAATTCATTATTACCTATTAAAATGAGATCATCCACATACACAAGGAGATACATAATATGACTGTCTTTGCGAAGAACAAAGAGAGATGTATCTGAACGACTGCATGTGAACCCATAGGAAAGAAGAAACGTGCTTAAACGCTGAAACCAAGCACGAGGAGCTTGCTTAAGACCATAAAGCGCCTTAGATAATTTGCAAACATGATTCGGATATTTAGAACTTTCAAATCCTGGTGGTTGCTCCATAAAGACAGTTTCATCCAGATTTCCATTTAAAAATGCATTCTTGACATCAAGTTGATGCAACTGCCAGTTATTAAGAACTGCAAGGGATAGAACAATGCGAACTGTTGAAGCTTTAACAACAGGACTGAAGGTGTGTGAAAAATCCAAACCTGGAATATGAGTAAAGCCTTGAGCCACCAGACGCGCCTTGTAACGCTTGACAGTACCATCAGCGTGATACTTAACACGAAAAACCCATTTAGAACCAACAACATTAGTCGATGATGGACGCGGGACCAATGTCCAAGTGTTATTATTATGCAGGGCATTAATTTCATCAACCATCGCAGCCATCCACATCCTTAGCTGCCGATTTGAAACCACGAGGTTCAGTAATAGAAGATAAAGCAACATGTAAGGCATATGAATGAAGACACGAAAGATCCGCTTGGTGCTTGGGTTTAAAAACACCAGCCTTGGCGCGTGTCGTCATGTGGTGAGCATTTTGAGGAATAGGGACAGGATCGGGTATAGGAGCAGATTCGGGAACAGGTTCTGGAGTGAAATCGACAGCCTGGTGTGGGTGGTTGGCAGGTACGGTTTCAGGAAGAGAGGTGGAAGTTGGATTGGGCTCAGCTGGGTGATCCGTAGACAGAGTTGGGCCAGAAGTAGGAGATGGGCTGGAAGGCGGTTGGACATGTAGTGGGCCGGAAAAGGGTGGACATAAGGGGCACGGATCAGGAGTGTTGAGCTGGATAATTGGGTTGAAAAGTGGGCTGTGCAAATTGGACTGGTTAGTGGACACAAAAACATGTGGTGAAGTAGGTTCATCGGAAAAAGTGGTAAGCACCAAGCGATCAAGAGACGTTATGCCATTGATACCTTTGAATGGAAAAGAGGTTTCATCAAAGCGAGCATGACGAGAAATAAATATCCAATTGGTGATCGGATCAAGACAACGAAAGCCTTTGTGGGAAGAACTATAACCAATAAATACACATGGAAGACTTCGTGGCTCAAGCTTATGTTTGGCATAGTCACGCAAATATGGAAAGACTAAGCAGCCATATACCCGAAACTTGGAATATTGAGGTACTTGTTTCATCAACAGCTCAAAAGGTGACTTGTTCTCAAGCAAAGAAGATGGTACGCGATTAATAATAAATGTCGCAGAGGTAAAAGCATCTACCCAAAAAGAAGCCGGAATATTGGCGTTAAATAGCATAGCAAGACCAGTTTCCACTATGTGGCGATGTTTACGTTTAGCACGCCCGTTTTGTTGAGGTGTATAGGGGCACGAAAATCTGTGAAAAGTGCCATTGTCCTCAAAAAATTTTCTAACTGTGTGATTGACAAATTCAGTACCCCCGTCACTTTGGAAAACTTTGATTTTCCTAGAACATTGAGTTTGGACAAGATTTATAAAGGCGGGTAAGACCGAGTAAAAACCTGTTTTGGTTTTGAGAGGATACAACCAAGTAAACCTGGAATAATCATCTATAAAAATCACATAATGTCGATAACCATCTTTAGAGGCAACAGGAGCGGGTCCCCACAAATCACAATGAACCAAATCAAGAGGAAAAGATGTACGCTTATCATTAGACATAAAAGGTAAACGTTGTCCCTTAGCAAGTTGACAAGAAACACAAATATCCGGTTTAGGCAATAGGGAAGTAACAGATAAAGCACCAGACTTATTCAAAAAAGAAATAACATTAAACGAAACATGTCCTAAACGGGAATGCCATAATTCATAGGATGCTTTATTGGAGATGGCAGCAACAAAAGTCTTCGGTCCATCTTTAAGCACATAGGATGCTCTGATACCATGTAAGGAATTGAAAATCAACCTCAATAATGATTGAGGGATTGAAGCATATATTTATAATAAAAGTTACAAAGATATCTCCTGTAATTAAGGAGAGTCAATCAAAAATACAAAGAAGGAGATAAATACAATGAATTACAATAATTTCAAATCGTTTCCCTTAATAGTTTGCCCTTTTTCATACACAATCGACCTCGTCGTTGGCAGGGAAATCATCCAATGTTTAATGAAAATAAGAAACCTCAGGATTGTAAGTCAAGTCTCGTGTTTTTTATTATTAATGGTTTCTTATATTCTCGTTCATCTAGATCCTTAGTAAATACAAGTGGACACATTTGTCCCATGTAACGACTTATTCTCATTCACAAATCAGAACCAATGCATATAAGATGTGCTAGCAAATGTGTTCGAGATTGAACATTCCTTATTGTCTCTCTTCTATGAATGGACAATTTCATATTTGCTACACCATCTTATTACGACAAAACCATCTTTGATACCATTTATAGCATCGAACTCCTAATACCTATCAATTTTCATCGTTTTACCAACAGGAACTAATGTATTTGTTTTTAGTGTTACCATGTGAAAACTGAAAACTATTTTGAAGTTTTTCAAGTGGACTCCCCCTCAACCTAACACGTATAATATTGTGGAGTTTTCTTTTCAACAACAATGATCAATCGTGTTGTTGATGTTTAAGATCGACTCTTTTCGTTTTTTTGACCGAGTATCTCTCATGTAAATGAAAGACGCGGGATTTCGGATTTTCTAAAGATGTCAAAAACATGTATGTTATCTTTAGTTCATACTATTTATTCATTTTACCCTTCAAAATAATGCAGAAACCATGCCTAAAAAGTAAAATGTTGAGTATTCAAACATCAACATTTTATTCCATATATTATATTTCACCATTCACACATTAGTCATGTTCACATCCTGTTGTGTTTTTGTCCGATATTCCAATTCCTGTACCGGGTATCTCCTAAAATATTAAAATGTATATTTAAATCGGTTTGATACATTATTGCTCAAGCCAAACCTAAAAAATAAACAATCTTAACTCATAGTTAGGGATGACAATGGGTCAAGTTTAGGACACATTTAAGCATTCTCAAACTCATGCCCGGTTAGTAAGCCACCCCAAGGGCCAAACTTGTTGGGTAGTAGTTAGGTAATTACCCACGCAGTATCGGGTAAACCAGTGAGTTTTGGGTATGCACGATCGAAAAACCCGTATGGTATTTATTGGGTTTTGACAATTTATAACTAGTCAAAGTGCATCAGTTGCATGTCTAACAACTTATTAGTAAATCTAAGCCCAAGAATATTCGTTTTTCTTTAATTTTCTTGAGATATTATCCTATTCTTTAATTCTCCATAAAGTTAAAAAGGAAAAATATCTTCTACTCATTTAAAACATTACGAGGTTGCGGCGTAACTTGTTGCCCGTTTGTCAGTCACTTTATTGTAATCGTTTTTAGTTTAATGAGAAATCTACTTCTAAAAAAAACTATATATCTCTAGAACATATATATCAAGTTAAAGGTGTAACTGTGTGAATACAATCAGTGACAATTGTTTGGAGACATTTAACATCACTAAATAAGAAGAACCAAAGCAACTATTTATAAGATAGCAATTAATATAATTACAAAATCAAGTAACTTATCTTAATTATAGCAAACTCTGTTAAATAAATCTCATCTATATAGTAAACCCCAACTAATATAACCTATCTAATACTTCTCCTAGTTGAAAAAGGAGAAACTCGAATGCTCATATTAAAATGAAAAACAATGAACTTATGATTCAATAACAATAACAATTTTCCTGTATATTTTCCATCTTGGTTAACAATCTTCAAACAAATCACACAATCTTGATATATATATATATAATATAATAAACAAATCAAATCTTTCTCAAAACCCATAAACTTGTTATAAGTTCAAATATAATGCAGCTAGCAAAACCACTAGTGAAATGGGTTGATCACATAAGGATTATACACTTGAATCCTCAAATCATTACCACTTTCCTCATCACTTTCATCCTGAAAATAAAAATACTTATCAGACACCAAAAGTGGTGCAAGAATCACTGAAGCCTCCAACAACACTTCCCAATTCATATTATTATCATTCGTTTCGAATCGGATCAATGCATGTTCTTCCTTCTTTTCATGTTCCTCAAACTGCACCCAATCATTAAACCCAATCAGCGGCTTCTCGTCTTCATTCGAGCTTGTTAAAGATTCGACCGTGGACATTACTGAAGACATGGTGGAACTAGAACAAGATTGATCAGTTAACTGCCACATACCATCAAGAAAACTCTCCTAAGCCTGGATTTGAATCTCTGGAATCCGATCGACGAATGGATACTCGTAGATTCCACAAAGGCCAACCGATTTACACCAATCGTAGAATTCGGATAGATGATCAGCTTGAACAGCAGCTTTCTTGTATACACCAAAAGCCATCATGCAGCTTCTATAGGGTAATTGGATTAAATGATCCAATACCGAAACTATTTCGGTTCGGAAGTTATTGTAGCACGAAAAACTGTCGCGAACGATGTATTTTAATGCACATTGTATAAGAAAGGTTCTTGCGGCTGCCCCTTTCGGCTTGCATTCGATTACTCGGTCAATTAGGGTTTGGAGTTGTGGTAAAATCTCTAGTTTGTCGCCTACACGCTTCATTTTGTCGGGAAATGTTTTAATTAGGGCTTCCTGTTCTTCGTGTTCATCGTATTCATCGTGTTCATGATGTTCGTGATCATTTGTTTCTTCGGGATCTTCGTAGAAGCATACGGAATCAATTGTGAGACAATCTAATGCTTCATTTAGGAGATTAGCATAAGATGAAATGAAATGTGTGTAATCATTGTAATTAGATGAGGAAGTGTCGCGAAAGGGGCATGGATTTAGCGACAAGTAGCCGTTGGAGCGGGTCCATAGAAGCTCAGTTTGGAACGGGCTATTATAAGGCAATGCGCGAAGCAAACGCTGGAGAAGAATTAAGCATTTTAAAGCAACTCTCCAACATTTTGTCTTTGTAAACCGTCGTGAAAAATTCGTCGCAAAAGTGCGGTAAGATGGCGGTGAGACCGAAAATATTTTTAACAGTTGGAGGACGTACCGATCACGGAGCGGTATGTCCTCGGGAGACGTCGCCTTTACGAGTATTAAATCTATGTCGCAAAAGCCTCCGACGGTGGCGATTTTCGCATAACTAACAAATGTGTTTTCTTTTATTGTTGTGTATGCTCTTTGAAACCGCCTATGCATTGTGTTTAATTTGTTACTTGGTACACAAATGTTGTTGAAGGTTTATAAGTTGTTAGTTGTTATAAAGGTTGTTGACATGAGACCGTTAAATACTAGGAAGATCTAACAGGCTGAAGATGTTTACTATGACAGTTGGGACAATGGACAAATGTATTGAAGTTGTCACATGATTGACCAATTGGAATAAGGTGTCCAAATGTGACGTGTTGGATGTAATGTAGTGTGCAGGCCATGGTGAGTTACAAACTTGATGAGTTAAATAATGGTGCAGGCCTTGGTTTTTGTTTTTTTATATTAAATAAAAAGTTGGAGACAGTGATTGTGTTGGTTATATGTTGAATTTATTGTATCATCATTTTGGAAGACTTGTTTTTTCTTATTTTTTGGTTTATTTTATTTATTTGACAGATCTTTTAGCTCAAAATCGAATCGAATTAGCTCATGTACGCCCTAGTGACGAGGAAGACAACTGGAAATGCGAGAAAGGATGCGGTTGAATGATAGGCTAGGGTGGGTGTTGGCTTAAGAGTTATCAAAAAAGGAAAAAAAAAACGCTCTTAAGGTTAAGTCATAATTGTCACTTTCGTCTAAACAAGTTAAAAAGACAATAATGTCCCTAACTTCACGTTAAAACATAGGCGGGGTTAGAGGTTTGGACTACATTTGCAAGAATCGTGAAACATTAAGGTTCTTGATGTCAAAAAATAGTGATGAATGTGACATGGATTACTAAACCTCGGAACGAAAATGGGACTTTACTCTAAGTGGAAAGCTAATTAATTTTGGAGAAAACTTTAACGAGTTTAGTTGTCACTCAAACAAAACTACCTTGTTAGCTTACAATTTACATAGGTAGTGAATTGTCTAGAAGTATAACTGTATAAGAAGTTAAAAAGAAAAAACACATAATACCCCAAACTTCTAAAATATTTATAATATGTTACTAGACTTTTTCGGTTTATGGGTAAAAGTTAAGATACGAGTTATGCTTGGTTCGGCAGCTAGATAGGTTACTTTCATGAAGTGTATTGTCCAACACTCAAATTTAATAAGTTTTTTCACATATTATTATAATCAAGATTCAAGACTGCAAAATCCAACCATCTTTTATTCACATAAATCAACCGATGGGCCAATTAATTTACATTGCATTTCCATAAAGTGCTCACAAGTATTGAGTCCAGCCCAAAAGCAATCATGTGTCTTTACACTCTAGTTCATTAGCCCAATTCTTGTTTTTCAGTACAGCCTTCAATTTGATTAATTACCATTTCCCAGTTCCCACACTCCCTGTCCAAAGTTCACACACTAGGTTTTCTTCTGATTCATTGAACTTAGTAATACTTAAAAGGTTATTGGATTTTAATAATCATAACTTTGACATATTAGACAACTTAAAATATGTTTAGAAACTGTTCCAACTTTGAATGTATTTTCCTTCAGCCTTCTCATACAAACTGAAAGTTAACCCTATTAAATTTTTTGATGACATGGTCTGTTTATGTGGTAGAAACATTAATAATCCCATACTAAAGTGGGACTCAGTTCGATCTTCTTCAAACTAAACCCTGGTTCACACACACACAAACAACATCAATATCAAATATTAAGACATTTATGAAGTTTACTTCATGAAATATCAAAATTTATGAAACTATAACGTGGCCATGTCGGCTGTGAATATTATTCAAACAATCTAGAGAAGTTAGCATTCAACATTTGTGTCATGTTCTCAAATTGCCAAGTCTTGCACCATTTTGCAATTCTTGTATTCAAGACTACCAGAATTTTTTCCTATCTGAGAAGATTTTTTCAATTATTTGAACTCACTTGCACTTTCATGAAGATTCTATGACTTTTATAAAATTTTGACTTGATGTCATAAAAAATATTTACAGTCTTAAATTATTTTATAACTTCTAGATTGTATAAATATTCGAAGTCTTAAATTTAATTTTATTTCGTAAAACATGAGAGTTTTCAAAAAAACCTAATTTTATAAACATTTGTATTAAAGTTTGTGTATAAGTCGTAAGGCTTTTTCAATCGATCTTTTCATTATATACAATTTTCATTCGACGCTTCATTTTTCTTAAAACTTGATATCATTGACAATTAATCTTGATTGTGCATATCGATTTCAGTCCATGTTATTAAACAGAGATGTTAGGTAGCAATTTGAGGTACCGCATAGCTCTAGGAGTAGCAAGAGCAATTGCGTATTTGTATAAGAAGTGCCTAGAATGGGTACTCAACTATGGCATAAAACCTGAGAATATACTTCTCGGGTCGACTTTTGCGCAAAAATATTTGATTTTGGGTTATCAAAACTTTGAAAGAAAGAAGACATGGTTAATCACTCGAGGATGTACGGGACCGGCACGGATACATGACAATCTAAATTCATACTTTCTAAATATAATAATATTTTAAACATAGACTTTTCTAAGTAGTAATAGTTTCTTAATCTCTTTCCATAACAAACTCACAGTCCAACACCTTGCTACTTCAAGAGCAAGCAATGTCATTGGCCAACACAACCAAATCTTTTAATTTCATATGTAGATATATATATTTTTCTAATATTAAGTAATAAATAAATTAATTAAATATGCCTTCTCAATTTCTCATCTCTCAAACCCAAACCTAAACCTACTGGCTCAAAAGCTCACTCTTGCTCCTAGCATCACACTCACTACACACAAACTCCGCGGGTGCGAGTTCCTCATCGTCTATGCCGCAACACACTGTATGCTTCCACACCCGACACTCATCGCACTCCACCATCCTCTCCCCGTAATCATCCCGGGCCCCACACACACACTCCACCCTAGACTCCCTCGCGTACCCGTCCCCCCTTCGTACCTTAGCGCCGTACCCAAGTCCAACCCGAACCCCCTTACCCAAACCTGCGCACCTGCCTCCAACGCGCACGATACCACCACGTCATCATTTATCCCCTTTAACCCCCCAATTTGACTCACCACAAATTTACTCATCACACAATATGTATCCCTTAATGCAAACTGTGCCACCTGTTTCAACTCGCCAACTGTCATCCAAGGTGTCACCATTACAACCTCGCCAGGTGGCAACGGCCGAGTCAACTCAGTGTCCAACTCATCAAAACTCGGTAAAACCCGACACGTCAAAATCATCAACTCATCATTTCCAATCCCAAACTCCCACTCTTTAACAAAATACTTACTATTCAAAATGAGTCGACTCGCTTGACTCACCGAGTTCCATACCGGGTAACCCAATAACACATTTCTATACACAAACAACATATCCCCATAAACACCCCCACCAAACTCCTCACTGTTTTGATCCCGGATCTCGAATTCCGTTAACCGGGTTAACGGGTTTTTCATCCGGGTCACGATTTGATCCCCGACAACCAAATTATCAACCGATTTCAACACGAAATCGATCAAACCCGTGTCACTGACATATTTACTAGCCAAATCCCTCAAATCTTTACGCGACATTGCGCCGTTTCTTCCAATGTTCATAACCTTATGATCTTTTAAAATATTCGCAATTATTTTCGCAGTCTTCTCAAGGCGTTGCTTCGGCCACCGAGGCTCTAGCTTCCACAATGAAGACACGGGTTTCACGTTAACTTTACGAAGCTCAAACTCGACGAACCTGGTCAACGGGTTGACCACCCGACGAATAATATAACTATCGAAACTCAATACATTGATTGACTTCAGTACGAAACATAATTTTCAAGAGTTTAGAGAGAATCACCAAGGCTCCACACACTAAAATGAAGTGAAAACAAGTGTTTATAAGCTTATGGTCAAAGTGCATGGTTCCAAAAAATCTCAGAGTTGCAGGTTCCAAAAAAGTGCACGGTCATGCACAAAAAGTGCATGGTCGTGCATTACCGACACTAGCTAGTGCACTTTCAAAGTAGATGTGTCTTGTTCTCGGCATCGGATAGTGCACGGGCTCGTGCACTCGGAAGTGCATGGTGGTGCACATAAAGTGCATGATGGTGCAGTTTCACTTTTGGCACGATGGTAGATGTGCACGGGTTCCAATAAAGGTGCACCATCATGCACATATAGCGCATGATGGTGCAGTTTCTCAGCATGGTCATGCACTTTCGTAGCATGGTTATGCACTTTGGCACGTTATCAGATGTGCACTGGTTCCGATAAAGGTGCACGGTGGTGCTCCAAAAGCGCATGATGGTGCAGTTTGGTCAGCATGGTCATACGCTTCCTTATCATGGTCATGCTCCTGCTCTCTGCATGGTTATGCGCTTTCTTACCATGGTCATGCACTTTTGGCAGATTCTTGATTTTTGTCCGAAAAACGCTATCTTTTCATCGTTTCTTCGTCGGGCGGGCGCCCGGACCTGCAAATTCATAAATAACTCAAATAAGTACCGAGTACAACGAATTTGCATGGAGTTTTACCAAAATAAGAGGATAATTTGATACTAAAAGGTGTACACTTTGTGTTACATCACAAGTCCACTCACACAGAATCGTTCAAGGTGGTCTTTGAAAGCTTCTGTCCTGGCATTTATATAGCCGCCAATGCAATGGATGCATTCAGTGAAGTAATGAACTATGAAGAAAAGAAAAAATCTGCAGCATCACCGTTCAGATTCTTTGCTTCAAGCAATGTGCTGGTACAAATTAATCTATTTTGTTTGTACTATTAGAAAACGCTAAATAAACGCTTTAATCATCTGCATTTTAATTAATATACAGACAAGTGACCATTATTCTGATTCAAGGGGTTACACAGACAAAGAAAGACTGGATGTGTTTTCAGACAACATGACAAGAGAAATGGCAAGGAGTGGAATTCTATCACTCAAGGAGGTTGCTATAGTGCTCGTGCCAATTCTACAACACTATCATTTCGTTGTGGTTGCCTTCAATCTTCAAACAGGAGTGATAGACTTACTTGACAACAGTGCAAACCAAGAAATACCAGCTGATGCAAAGTTTAAAAGCTTAGAAGACAAATTAAAAGAAATTAGAGAGAATTTTGAAGAAAGATATGGAAAGACTCCAAAAAACATACATAACTGTTATAAAAATTGTCAAAATACTTAAATTGCTTTCTATTTTGTGTAGAGAAACGTCTTTTGCATGTATCTTAAAACAATTAAACACCCCATTACTCAGCAAATCCAAGTAGCAACAATCAATAGATTGAAGATGACATGGAGAACAAAAAATAATGGAATAGATTGTGGTATTTTTGCTATGAGACACATGGAGAAATATGATGGGAAGAGACCATGGGGGTGTAATCTCAAAAAGGAAGGCCCTGAACAATAAAGACAACTAAAATGGTTGAGGTTAAAGTATTTGTGCAAAATCCTCCTCTCGGATACAAACCAACACAGAAATACTCTTATCAAGAAAGCACTGCTATTCCATGAAAATAACGACACTCGTTTAATCGGAGAAGAGTTGATTGATGAACTTAAGAAACGGCAACAACAAATTTGAATGATTTCAAAAGTGACTGCTATGTACTTTAAGATACTTGTTATGATATGGACTTCTGTTATCAGTTTGTAATGCACTTTAAGGTTAATAGTTACATGTTGAATCAATGTTTTAACATATAACCAACAAATTTTATTATTACCAAAACACACATACAAACATACCATCACAAACATACAAATTTTATTACTACTAATCTCTGAGTGACACACATAAAAACACACCATGAAACACCATCACATACTAATCTCTGAGTGACATAAGAAACTTCAACTTCAATTCCATTGAGCAATTCAGTTCAAGAATTGCCTTGCCCAAAAGTTTTAACTCGTCAAGCTCTCTCTGTCCTACATCAACCATAAACAAAACAGCAAGATCTCGGATACAACTAGCGGGCATCCGAGTAAGAGCTTTTGTAATGAGATCCATGGCATCCAAGCTGTTGCTAGTCTTTACAAATTCTTCAGTAAGAGTTTCCCGACAAGCTTTATCTACCTCGATTTGAGCCTCAATTCGTCTTCTGAGGGCAACCTTGTAGGATTTGGATGATGATGATGATGATGATGATGATGATGATGATGATGATGATGTTGATGATGACGAGCAATCCATTATTAACTAAAAAAAATAATTTAAAATTATGTAGGTATATGAGTTTCACAAATATGGTGTAGGTATATATAACCAAAAGGCTCACAGACAAAACAAAAGGGTGTCCCACGCATGCCAAACGCGCACGGACAAATAGTAACTCTGTAATAAAAAAACAAAAGGGTGTCCCAAGCTTGGGAAACGCACCGGACGAATAGTAACTGTAATCTAGAGATTACTTGCATTTATATCACCTGTCAGAATTAATTGATCACAATTATACGTCACCTGTCAAAAATGCCAGGAAAATATTATGGTAATGATAGCCTACATCAAAGTTAAGCTATATCTTACAAGATCTTACTATATATTAATACAAATCAAACTTAACTACATTAAGTTTGGTTATTCAATCACACTAACAGTTTCAGAAAGATAATAAAAATGAATTCTTCTGAGAAAACCGTGAAGGGCATCGTGAAAAAAACGATGGATTTTCAGAAAGACAAAGACGACTCTCTGTTGAAGAAAGTCGAAGCGATTAGGGCTACACTCGCTTGGGAAAAAACAAACACCTTCCACTCCTGTAACCTCATGTTGTGGGAAGACGACATTGAGTTTCGAGCAATGGTTGCTGATTATCAGCAACAACAGTCTGAATGCTACGACTCAGTGTGTGAGACCCTGGTTGACACCATAACTACGGTGTCAATCAACATGAGCTTTAAGGAGATTGGGGCCGGGGCGGAGTCTGTGGACAAGGCGGAGTGATGGTGATGTTAGCTTTGCTGGTCTTGGTTTTTTTGTGATGTATTGTAATTAATGGTACTTTTTGTATGGCATCTTTTGATGAATGGTAAATATATATTATCTTAAAATGCTTTCTTAACATGTTTTATGTATTGTAATTAAGGGTACCTTTTGTGATGCATCTTTTGATGAATGGTAAATATAGATTAATGGTTCTCATCTTTCTTTGTTAAAAATGCGTGTAATCAATTAGGTTAAAATATGTAATATAATTGTTCAAAAGAGTTTGTTACGCTTGCAACCCGCTACTGTACAAAGACATATATAAATATCCTAAAACGGTAATAAAAAGCATGTGTACAACAACTCCTTTCTAAACCCTCCTATATATATACTTATATATCTAGTTTTGTTTTCAATAAAAACTCCTTTTTCACCATGGAAGAAATCTCATCGAGGACCACCACATCCAGTAACAGAAGCAATCGATCTCAGGTTTATTGTTTTTGTGGAGTTGAAGCCATTCAAAGAACATCAAGCACCACCAAAAATCTAGGTCGGAGGTTCTACAATTGTGCATCTCAGGTTAGTGAAATTGCAAATAAAGTTGGAATTCATTGTTGACCATAAACCCTATATTTTTTTCAACTTAGGGCAAAAAATGTGATTTCTTTATATGGTCTGGTTGTGCTTATTCCACAAGATCTGATGTGTGCACAAGATGTACAGACATAATTCCTATCTTGATAAGGGCAAATAAGTCATTAGAGGATCAACTTGCAAGGATTGTAGCTTCAAGGATTAAATCAGAAAAAAAAAGTGAAGATATTGTATTTTATTTGCTTCTTGTTGTTTTTAGGGCTTTTAATTAGTTTTGTAATTAAAAGCTAAGAAACTTTGTTATGATTTTAGACCAGCTATTATGATGTATTTTTATGTTTCTGAACGCAATTAAAGGCTTAATGAGTAGTTTAGTTTGAGTGTTTCCGTAGTTTAGTTTGAGTGTTTCCAAAATCACAGTGTATTTACTTCATTAAAAAGAGGTTATTATAATATTTCATTAAAAAGAGGTTATTATCAAAAAGCAATAAAAATATGTCCCTCCTGAGTTTCGAACCCACGATATTTGCAATCTATGTTTAATCACAAGCGTCTCAACCGTTTGAGCTACACCCTGAGAACGTAATAGAACCTCTTCTAATATTTATATAACGAAATTTAGAAGTTTAAAATTTTTATTTTTACCCGACAATTAATCGAGTTATCTTCTGGAAGACTCACAAATCAATTAGTATTGAGCAAATAAAATCTCACAATCTCACCAAACCCTAATAAATGATATGCTAGTGTATTTATTGAACTCTCATCAATCTCAATCCTACCAAACGGCTTCATTAATCTCAGGTGAGCACCAAATATTTTTGCTTTTAGTCAGTTACATTTATTGGCGTTAACTATTATATCGTTGATGACACAATTAATAAAAAAATTCTTGGAAGATGGATAAGTTTTGGATGTCAGTAGGCGACAGGTGCAGTAAAGCATATAGAGATGATGTTGAAGCATTTATACATTTTGCAGTTCGTAATTACGAGGAGACATCACCACCAATTTCTATTTCATGTCCATGTGTTCGGTGTTTGAACCACGTATCTCTTAGTGTAGACGAGGTAGAACATCACTTGTACAGGTTTGGAATTGATAAGAATTATACTACTTGGATAAAACATGGAGAAGCCGACACCAACATTCCAACTAATTATGTTGATAATACTGGGTTTTCCTGCACCTGCATTCCAACTAATTATGTTAATAATAATGGGTTTGTTGACACCACCATTCCAACAGATGCCTGTGAAACTGTAGAAATGGTAAATGCTACAACAGACAATTTCAAAGGCGACAAGAAGTATCAACAGTTTCTACAACTACTTGTTGACGATGAGAAGCCCCTATATAAAGGATGTCTTGACTTCACCAAGTTGTCTGCATTAGTACAACTACTCAACTTGAAGAGCAAGCACGGGATATCTCATAAGTTCGTTGATGAACTTCTGAAATTGTTGAAAAAGATGCTACCTGCAGATAACGAAATGGTAAATAATATGTATGAGGGCAAAAGGATGATGAAGGAAATGGGCTCAGGATACGAAAAGATACATGTGTGTATCAATGACTGCATTTTTTACTATAAGGATTACAAGGATTTGGAAGCATGTCCAGTTTATAACAAGTCAAGGTGGAAGGTGGATAAGAAGACTAACAAAACTTACATAAACACGCCCGCTAAGGTACTGTGGTACTTTCCCATTATTCCACGATTCAAGCGCCTCTTTCAATCAAAGACCACAACAGAGAATTTAACATGGCACGCCACGAGTACCAATAAACTCGGTGTTTTACGCCACCCATCAGATTCACCAGCATGGAAAGCCATAGATGACAGGTACTCCGATACCATCGGAAGCGATACAAGAAATCTTCGTCTAGGGATTTGCACTGATGGGTCGACGTACAAACAGGCAACAGAAACCACAGTGTCTGGCATGTTTTAGCAGTCATTTACAACCTTCCACCTTGGATGTGTATGAAAAGAAAATTCATCATGCTTTCCTTATTAATATCCGGAGTGCCAGGATACAATATTGATGTGTTTTTACAACCTTTAATTGACGATCTAGCATCTTTATTTGAGTCGGGGAGCCAACATATGATGCATATACACAAGAAATGTTTACACTACGTGCAGTTGTGTTATGGACGATTAATGATTACCCTGCTCTTGGTACACTATGTGGTTGCCCTTACAGTGGATTCAAAGGTTGTGTGGTGTGTCGGGGCAACACTCAGTGTGTTCGAATTTATCACACAAAGAAGCAGAGTTATGCTGCCCACAGATGGTATTTATCACATGACCACCCTTTCAGAAAATAAACAAAGACGTTCAATGGAAAAGAGGAGATGAGAACCGCTAAAGAGCCTATGACAGGGGAAGAGATATACGACGACGTCAAAAACATTTACAATGAATGGGGAAAGGGATCTGAATCCCTAAGTGGGAGTAAGAGGAAAAGGGTTAACACAACGCCGCACCAATATTGGAAGAAGTTCAACATATGGTACCAACGGCTCAGCTATTGGAAGTATTTACCTGTCCAACATTGTATTGATTTGATGCATGTTGAAAAGGATGTGGCAGAAGTATTGTCGGGACGTTGTTGAACATTCCCGGTAGGACAAAAGACGGATTGGTAGCTAGAAAGGATTTGGAGTTTTTAGGGATTAAAAAGGAGTTGCAACCGAAAACAAAACGCAACAATACAGAACTGCCTGCAGCATGCTTCACATTATCAGCGCAAGAAAAAGACATGTTTCTTGAAACACTGTATAAACTGAAGGCTCCACTAGGGTATTGTTCTAACTTTTCTAGTTTGGTGAATCTTAAAGAAAGGAAGCTACAAGGCCTTAAATCACATGATTATCACATGCTTATGCAACAGTTTCTGCCCCTTGTAATACGGTCCATCATGCCAGAACCAATGAGAAATGCTATAATCAGGCTTTGTTTTTTTTTCAAGTCAATTTGTAGCAAAGAAATCATTGTAGAAGAGCTTGATAAGATGCAGGAAGAGCAAATAGTTACACTGTGCCTGCTGGAGAAGTACTTTCCGCCAATTTTTTAATGTCATGGTTCACTTAACCGTGCACCTTGTTAGAGAGATAAAATTATGTGGGCCACCATGTTTTCGTTGGATGTATCCCTTTGAAAGGTGTATGAAGGTTATCAAAGGGCATGTGCGAAACAAAACTTATCCAGATGGGTGCATTGCTGAGGAGAACATTGCGGAAAAACAATCGAGTTTCTGAGCGAATACCAAAAAAATATCAAGAGTACTGTTGGTATTTCACATGATAAGCATGATGATAATGGGGAGACAATTCCTGTCACAGGCGTTAAATCAGTTGAAGTTTCTCCTGATCTTTTCAAGAGAGCACATTTCTATGTGCTGCAGATTACGCCTGAAATAGCGCTGTATATCGAGTAAGTATTACTAACATATATACTCTAAATCATATATATATATAAATATATATAGGGTGCAGTTACTGTACGCTAATGCCTTAACGTACGGTAGCTACGCGAGACGTTTAAAGACAAAAAACAAAGCTAAAAACCTAAAACGCTAAGCAAACGCACCCAAAATTAATATATACATATATATATATATATATGTACGTATGTGTATATATATATATATATATATATATATATATTAATTCGCAATATATTATACTCTTACTTGCAGACAACACAAGACCTCTTTGAAAAACCAAATGCCTGGTAAACGACAAGCATTGCTGGAAAAGGAGCATACTTTAAAGTTTGGTGACTGGTTACGCGACAAGATAGATCAATTTATTAAGTCTTCTATAATTTTTAAAATTCTTTTATAGTTTCTGCAATGTAGGTTAAGAATCTAATCTTTGTAATGAAATTCAGGTTGAAAGAGAGCTAGCGGGCTCCCCAGGTTCTGTATCGGAAACCGTAAAGTGGATTGCACACGGAGCACACCGCAACGTTTACAAATACGACTCGTACGAAATCAACGGTTTTGAATACGAAATCTCATGATGGTAGAGTTTACCAGAACAGCGGGGTTGGTGTAGAGACGGATGACATGCACATAAAAAAAGACGTGGTGACGTATAAACTTTTATTTTGGGGGTTTGCAAGAGATATGGGTCCTAGATTATCATACTAAAAGAATTCCGGTCTTCATGTGCCAATGGGTTGACCGTAAACATGTCAAATATGATATATTCTTGGTTACACATCGGTCGACCTAAACAAATTTGGCCACAAGGATGATCCGTTCATTTTGGCCTCGCAAGCACGCCAGGTGTTTTATGTTCAAGATCAGCTGGATAGAAAAAAACATGTTGTCCTCATTACTCCACCCAAAAATTATAGGCATTCGTATGACGAGGTCAATGAGGAATTTAGTACGGTAACTTTCTTTTATGTGGGTAATACATTGTCACTTGTACAACCAAATCAACTGCTTCGTAATGAGTCCCCGGATGATTACTGGCGGCCCGGGAAAAGCCTACAACTAATCGTAATGGAGATTGACACCGATGTCGGGGTTGTCGACCCAGCAGTTGTGTTCGTTCGGCTAGTTAGATGTAAATAATGTTTAAATATAGTTGTGATACATGATATCTTCCTTCTTTACTTTGTACTTATTAATTCAAACTAAAGAAATATTGGTTGTTTTTAATACTATTACTACTTATACGTACAGGCCGGTTTGTTGAATTCATTTCATCTTCTGGCTATTTTGGTCAATTGGTGTCAAGTTCAAACATACATCATGTTACATCGATAAAAGTCACAATTGACTTGTAGTGTACCATAGTAAGATCAATAAAGTCATTACACTCATAACAGACTCGTGCTATATCAAAGTTACATTAATACAAAGAAAGCCCAAAAATGCATCATTTCTCGTCTGATGGTTTTGTTTCTTGCACAACCTCTATTTGGTTATGTTTCAACATACTTTTCAACAGCTGGTTTCCTGCAAAACATTATCAACTCATTTTATAAAAAAAGACCATTATGCCCTTCTTTTCACTAACCTGCATACCAAAATTGTACCCTCCAGACTTTGAAGAAGCCTTTGAACAAATAAAATTCAGTTTTTAAAAACCGCTTCCAAACTTAATGCCATCACCAGTAACCTTAGATTTAAGATTTGGTGATGGCATTGAGTTTTAGAAAGGATTTTATCAAAATCTAACATCTTTGGGAAGTTTAAGATCTGTGGAAACCTTAGATATTTTCTGCTTGCCCAAGTTTGGAATTCACATAACATATATAGAAGTGTAATAAATTTCAGTCACCAGTTTTATTGCAGTCATTAAAGTCTCTGTTGTTATATAGTTAGTTGTTGAGTGTATAACTGCATACTACCTGTCAAAATGGTTTCCACACGCTTTGGAAACGCACAGAAGCTAATTAAAACCTGAAAATTAATTACATTTATACCTACTACCTGTCCAAAATCTTGAAAATTTATTTATGTAATGATAGCATACATTCAAGTTAATTAAAATAATAAAAACTAGTATATCACACGCTTTGTACGCTTTTAATACCTGTCAGAAAATCTTTGAAATATATTTATGTAATAATAGCCTACATTCAAGTTAATTAAAATAAAAAAACTAGTTTATCTTACTAGATACGCTACAAATCAACTGAACTACAACAAATTACTGTCTCAACTACCAAAAATTAAATTTTAGGTCTATTTTGTTATTCACTCACACTAACATCTATTTTAAAGTTATTTATAAAAAATCAACATCAACTACGCTTAAAAAACGCAACCAAAATATAATAATAACATTTACAGTTAATAATAACATTTACAATAATAACATTCACATAACATATTAATACCAAAATATAATAACATTTACAATAATAACATTTACATTAATATAGAAAACCAAATTACATAAAACTAACTCCTAGCATCCGATTCCATATCGGAATCTACATCCGATTCTGGAGTCCTGACATCAGATTCCGTATCCGAATCTACATAGAAGTCATTCCCTAATTTAAATTTTATTAAAGGCAAACGCTCAAAAAACGGTCTTCGTGAAAAAAGTGAAAATTTGATCGATTAACCATCCAAAAGTGTTTTTTTCGGAGAACAAATGATATATTGATGTAACATCCCGTTTTCTATTTTCGGTTAATAAATGAGAATATGAGTTATTATGAGTCGGGCTAGTTTTGGGTTAAATGGATATGGGTTATGGACTTGGGTTATAAGGAAAGGAAGGAAAGACCATGGGCTTAAGCCCATGATCCATAATTATATAAACCATTAATCACCATTTAATCCTCATTCTCACATATTCCATACACCACCAAAACACACACTTAAGATCTCTCTCTAGTTCTCTCCTTTTCTCTAGCCGAAACCAAGAAAGAATCCGAGCACCGACCCGAGGTAATACTAGTATGATGTTTTATTAACTTAAACCGTTAGATTTAGTCACGAATCGACGAACCGACACCGTTAAACCGTTAAGTTACGAGATCCGGGTATTATCGGGTATAAACCGAACCTAAGATGATCTAAGGGGTCACCCTAGCTCAGATCTGGATCAAACGAGATGAAAAACAGTGAAAATGGTGCTGAAACACGTTTTTCCGGCCACCGCCCGGTTTTCCGGCACGGCGTCGCCGGAAAGGCGGCTGAGTATTTAAGGATGTCAGAGAATGTTTCTGACATTCTCTGACAAACCCTAACCCTAATTCGTTATCAAATTAAGGGTGATTCGCCTATGTAATTCGTTAAAGAAATCATAGCGAACTAGTTCTAGTTCATGTTCAATTCGTTAAGGGAAAATATAACGAATCACCCTTTATTCGTTATAGTCATTCGTTAAAGGAGATGACGAATTTTAAGGTCCAATTCGCTACATGGACTGATTCGCTACATGAACCGATTCGTCAAATGACCAGTTTGTTATAAGGTCCAGTTCGCTTAATAACCAATTCGTTAAAGGGTTCAATTCCTACATGGATCAGTTCGCTAAGATAACCCAATTCGCTAGGACCAAAGTAACGACTTAGAAGTTTAACAGAAGGATAGAATGGTCCCTGAACTTAGAAAAAGAATGAATTAATTACAATTGAGCCCTTGAACTTTTAAGTTAGTAAATTAATAGTGATTCAAAATTTTAATGGAAAATGTGTTAAGAAAGTTAATGGAAATAAAATTTTTCCAAGCTGACCTGGCAGCTCGACCACAGCCAGGGGCTCTGCCCCTTGGAACCTGCTAGGAGCTGTCGCCCCTAGACCCCATTGCCGGGGGCGCTGACCCCGGACCCCCGTTCGTTGTGGGTTATGAATAAACTAGAAACGTGATAAAGATAGTGATAGTTAATTGATATGTGTAATTGTTATACAGTTAGTCGTACACAGCTCAAGAAAGGAATAACTATAAACGGTGAACGTAACCGACTTCAGGTGAGTTTCTAGCCCCACTTCCTTGTTATGTTTTCGGGGCTGTGTGCATACTCGATGTGATAGTTAATACACTTACCTTAAGTGGTAAGTGTATGCCTTGTATGATTTATGTATATTGCTTGACGGTGCGTGAACGATCTTCGGATATTGCATGTACCGTCAGGAGGTAGTTAAAGATACGATTGATAAGTATGATGTAAGATATGATTTATGTATGAATATATATGATGTATGCATAATGTATGTATGATATGTTGATGGTACGTGAACGCACTTTGGAGATTGCACATATCGTCAAGGAAGTATATAAGAACAGGTATGGTATAGTTGCAGGAAACAAAGGGACCAAACCCTAATAATATCTGTGATGGTAGGGATCAGACCCTAATAATATCTGTGATGGTAGGGACCAGACCCTAATAATATCTGTGATGGTAGGGACCAGACCCTAATAATATCTGTGATGTTGGGGACCAGACCCTTATAATATCTGTGATGTTAGGGACCAGACCCTTATAATATCTGTGAGGTTATAGGGCAAAAGGCTCTTTAAATAGGATGGATAGTTATATATGAAGAGTAAGTATGATTAATGTACACCCCTTCGGGCACGTGTGCAAGTATGAGAACAGATTTTATGTTGTATGATTAACTAGAACTCACTCAACGTAGCTGACTTTTAGTATGCACGCAGGTGAGTAGAATGAGGCAGCTTGCATGAGGGGAAACACATGGCATGATCTTGAAGAAGCTGGCATCTCGAGAAATGTTATGTTATTTTAAAAGACAATGTTTTATGTTTAAATAATTTGAATGCTCGATAAGACAAGAATTATGGTTATGGAATGTAATGGTTTGAATGTTTTTCATGTTCCGCGAATGTTTTAATTAACTCTGATATTTAGAACTGCGTTTATGAGTAAATCCAACACCAAAGTAGGGGTACTGGTAACGGGGCCTTACAATTGACGATTCCGAGATGTTTGGATGTGATTTCATGGATCAATTCGTGAAAAAATGGATCCGTGTACGTTAATGTACGTTAAGGATTAGTGTATTGGATCTTTTCACTACAGTTAATAATAACATACAATAATAACATTCACATAACATATTAATACCAAAATATAATAACATTTACAATATTAAAATTTACATTAATATATAGAAAACCAAATTACAAAAATTTAACTCCTAGCATCCGATTCCATATCGGAATCTACATCGATATCCATATCTACATCCGGAGTCCTTCCATCAGATTCCGTATTCGAATCCGAAGCTACATCCGGATTCTCTTCTGGAGTATGAGAGGGCATGATCCTCTCGTACATGTCATCCGAGGTGTAGGTGGAGTTCTTAAGCCTATGGAGGCGAAGGTTCACCTGATCATGGAATGCCCCATAAACGGACACTGCCTAGAAGTGCTCCAAGTCGTTCAACTCGATGTACGCCACCTCGATTCCCAGCATTACCATTTCAGTGCTGAAATAATCAACAGTCATGTACCCAAGCCACCTAACCATTCGGTTAAGTTGTTGGTATGTGAAGGTTTGAGGGTTGACATAGTCAATATACCTCACCCTTTGATTCCTCCGGACGGCGCCGTAAAAAAAGTGGAATCGTATCGTGAAATATGTGGGGTCGTAGTAGGTGGGGGCTTGAGCACCCGGTGCACGTTCGAGCCAAGCTGCAGCCATTATCGGAAATTATAATCGGAAGAAAGGTGGATTGTGATTGTGATAGTGGATTCTGATTATGGATTGTGATTGTGACTGGTATTTAAACACCATCGGAAACCGCCGGTACATCTCCCTGACAATTTGATTTTGGCGGCACAAGAAACTGTAAAGGCAATGATGACGTCGCCACTCGTCAAATCAACGTGTGGCCATTAATGACGATTGGACGCGCTTAAAAATATTATTGTGTGACCATTTATCACTTATAGCCACACATAATAAGTGTATCCGTAACAATAAAAAACTTACAAAAAATAAAACTAAGATATTCTTTGGTCACACAACCTCATATAAGTGGCCATTAATTACATTTGGACACACTAAAACATCCTTTAAGTGTAACAATTTATAACTTATAGCAACACATAATAACTGTATCCGTGATAATAAAAAACTTGTAAAAAACAAAACTAAGATACTCTTTAGTCACACAACCTCGAATACGTGGCCATTAATTACATTTGGACACACTAAAACATCCTTTAAGTGTGACAATTTATAACTTATAGCCACACATAATAAGTGTATCCGTGACAATAAAAAACTTATGAAAAGCAAAACTAAGATACTCTTTGGTCACACAACCTCGAATAAGTGGCCATTAATTACATTTGGATACACTAAAACATCCTTTAAGTGTGACAATTTATAACTTATAGCCACACATAATAAGTGTATCCGTGACAATAAAAAACTTATAAAAAGAAAAACTAAGATACTCTTTGGTCACGCAACCTCGTATAAGTGGCTATTAATTACATTTGGACACAATTAAAAATATTTTAGTGTGACCATTTATTACTTATAGCCACACATAATATGTGTTTCCGTGACAATAAAAAACTTATGAAAATAAAAGTAAACTACTCTTTGGTCACACAACGTCGTGTAAGTGGCCATATATTTTAAGCGTTTTAGCCACATAACTAATAAATACAATGGTTGTTCGTCATATTTCGCCACTTTATTAAAAATGTGGCTAGAAAATGTGACATTATGTCACACAACGTAATATAAGTGGCTATATCTTTTACCTTTTAGACACATCTCTTATCAATACAGTAGCCGTTTGTCAAATTTGGCCACACTATTAAAACATGAGGCTAGTTAAATGTCACAGTTTGTGGCTAATGCATGTGTTTTTGGTCACATGTATCAAAGATCAAACAAACTATGACTATAGGTCACATTTCGCCACACTTTTTTATAATGTGGCTAGTTTTTGTCACAATTTTTTCAAAGTGTGGCGAAAAGTACCTAACTAGGTATAGAATGGTCACGTGAAGAATAATATGTGTGGCCAAAACATTCTGGAAGGTTTTCAAACATGTTCAAAGACCTTTTAGCCACACATTTAAGCCGAAGTGTGGCAAATCGCCCAGACCACATGTGTGGCCGAAGGTCGATATTCACGTAGTCCAAGTTATTAAATCCACCTACTTGTCTGTTTTATGAAATTCTACCATTTGTCTCACTAATTATCCACCATTTGTCTCTTACTAATTATGCATCTTAATAAATTGTTAAATTCACCATTCTTTAATTTGTTACACTAATAAGTTGTTTCAATAATCGTTAATCCACCATCATTTGAGGACAAATGAGTAACTTACACCATTCCACAAATAAGCTTCTTCAAATAAGCTAAAAAACCATCTTTAAATAAGCTTTTTCACATTAGCCAATATAAGCTAATAAACATAAACTTAAAAAGCTAAACCAAACACTAAATTAAACTTATTTTGTAAAAAAAAGTTACAAAAGCTATAAGCTTCACTAAAAAAGCTAGACCAAACACTTATGAAACTTATGATAGGAAGCATTTCTTTTTCTTTTATATTTATAAGAAATATTTATTTTTCATAGTTTGAAATTTATTATATGAAAAAACAAGCCTTTTTCTTTATCCGTTAGGAGGTTGAAAGATGGAGCCCGACACAACTATGTATATGGGCCCGTAAACCCGTATGTCTCTTATATAAAATCTTTCAAGTTTTCTTAAATTAAACATTAATTTCCAATTTGTAACACCAGATAGGGTTTTCGTAACACCCCTGCCCAGAAGGGCTGACGTGTCACAATAATATGGTTTCTGAACAAAAGACATAATTTTATATATTTATGTATCAAAGGTATAACACATTAGACAAGACAAACTTAAGGTTAATTACACACTAGCACAGTTGAAAATATATTTTATTAGGATCCTGATGTTTTATTCCACGCTCTTAATCCCGCCCAAAGTAACCTATGGACCTGTATATAAAAATTAAAATAACGAAATGAGCCGAATGCTCGGTACGGAATAATAGGCTCAAACAATTAATGATATGATGACACGTAATTTAAATTTAGATTGAACTTACAGTTGATGATACGATGCAAAGTAACCTTATTAAATAAATTAAAACGTATCATACGGATGTACCCATGAGCGAACATAAAACATGACAATATACAAGTAGCTAATCCTGTATATTTATCACACGAGATGTCGACTTGGCATACCCACTATCCATCTCCTTAATAATAATCCTAGGATCGATCCATACGCCTCCTAATAGCCATATGTACCACACTTGTACTTAAGAGACGCCGTGAACTGATCTCATCGTCACGGTTGGTGCACATGTTGTCGATGCTGCAACAACATGCTCGTGGGACACTCCACGAGAAGCGACACTCAAGGTATCCTAATACAAATGATCTTACTCATAACTCATAACAATATATTTTGCTAATATATATATCGGAACATGCGGTAACGAGTATAATCAAACATAATAATATCACATGACATTGATAGCTAAATCCAATGTTTAATCAGAATTGTAATCCAACGGAGAGCCAAGTGAATTGATAATCCAATGACGCGAGGAGTTTTAAATATATATATAAACTTAATGAGTTTATATTACTTTAATATGAATTAACAAGAAGTGAGGGTAAGGATCCGTATCTTTAATGTTCCCTAGTTGTGCTAATTTGTTTATGAGCACTCCAAATTATCTACATAAAATATATCTTCTATTTAGAACATTATATTTAGAGTTTCAGTGTTGGTTCTTAGATTTTAACACTATATGCATGTTCATGTTTATATTTTTAAAGATTATTATATCTTATTAAATTCTATTATCAAAACATTTTAGTTGTTGATGCAAAGTTGTTTATATTTATCCAAAAGTTTAGTTTATAATTAACACTTATTATATATTAATAATTATATAGGTTTCACGTTTCAGAATTCTAAACCTTTTACGAAATAAATTATTTCTGTTACTTATTATATACTATATTATATTTTTATATATGTTTTGAGTAAAAATATCGGTTTCATTAGTTTATAATGTTTAACATAATTTATAATATTTGGATATTTAATTATTATTTCTCGTTTTCTAAGCTTTATTAATTATATCATCAAAATATATTTCATGATATCATGAAATAAGTTGATATGGATTTCATGAAAATTTGTAATCTTCTAAGAACTAAACCATCACATAAAATTTGCTCAAAAATCTGGTTTAGTTATTGAAGGAATAAAGACTTGAAAGAGTTGCAAGTGGTGGGTTTCGAACTTCCCTGATCACGTTTTTAACTGGTTTTGGGTTTAGCCAATTTAACTAGGTTCTGCCTTTATTATATGAAGTAATACTAATGACTAGTCTAACCTTGTTGTTACTTTGTCTTCTTCAACACTTCGTCGGAAAACGAGAGGTTAACCGGAAAACAGTTTTGAGTTCCACGAGAGATTTGCTTAAGTTTAACAGCAAACTAGTAACATCGGTTCCATAGCGCGGTGGTTCGGAGGTGGTGGAGGTTGGCTATGGAGTGGAGACGGTAAACAAGGTAACTATTTTGGTGTTTCGGTTCACTCCAGTTCTCCGGGAAAGTGCAGTTTTCCAAAAAGTTGGTTTGAGTATATTTAGTGAAATCATTTATTTATTAAATATTATACATATATATTTTCAAATGTATTGAGTTCAATATTATATTATATTTGATTTGATTTGATTTTTTTTTCTTTTCAAGTTATTACAGTTCCATTCCCATTCTCAATCCATGACCAAAATGAGCTCGAAGCTTCCTTCGTAACTCCCGGAACTTCTTCGTAGTGGCTCCCCTCCATGCCTCATTTCATAGGGAACCTAAAAGTGGCTCTATTTCATTATATTCCATCCAATCCCAATTCCATTCATTTAATATACTTTTGGTGTCATTAACATAACATATGTCATTTTTAGTCTATCTCTTTCTATTTCTTTTCTATATATGGAATGTTTCAAAATCATCATATAATAATCCAGAAATTGCAATAGAAAAGAAAAAGGGAGGTTTGTGATGATTTTGAAATCTTTTCTACTAGGTAATCTAGTATCCTTATGCATGAAGATAATCAGTTCGGTCGTTGTGGTCGGACTCTATTATGGATTTCTGACCACATTCTCCATAGGACCCTCCTATCTCTTTCTTCTATGAGCTCATGTTATGGAAGAAGGAGAAGAAGGAGCCGAGAAGAGGGTATCAGCAACAACTGGTTTTATTACGGGACAACTCATAACGTTCATATCGATCTATTATGCGCCTCTGCATCTAGCACTGGGTAGACCTCATACAATAACTGTCCTAGCTCTACCGTATTTTTTGTTTCATTTCTTCTGCAATAATCACAAAAACTTCTTTTATTATGGATCTACTACCAGAAATTCAATGCGTAATCTCAGTATTCAATGTGTATTCCTGAATAATCTCATATTTCAATTATTGAATCATTTCATTTTACCAAGTTCAATGTTAGCGAGATTAGTCAACATTTTTATGTTTCGATGCAACAACAAGATTTTTTTGCAACAAGTAGTTTTGTTGGTTGGATAATTGGTCACATTTTATTCATGAAATTGATTGGATTTCTATTAGTTTGGATACGGAAAAATCGATCTATTCATAAGTACATTCGATCTAATAAATACCATGTGTCAGAATTTAAAACGTCAGAATTAAAAAAAAAATGGATGGTATCTTTAGTATTTTATTATTAGTTACCTGTGTCTATAATTTAGGCCGAATATCATCACCTATTTTTAATGATTAACTGAACGAGCTCGACAAACTGGAAGAAGAAGTTGATTATATGTATGGGAATCAAGAAAATTTGAAACTTGAAAAAAAGAAAAAAAAAATGAAGAAAAATACTTTTTTTTAAAAAAAAACCTATTCTTACTTTTTTTTCCGATTATAACCGATGGACTCGTCCATTACGATACATAAGAAAGATAAATAAAAAATTGAAAGGCTCTGTAAGAAAAGAAGCCTCACAATTTTTTTTATACATGCCAAAGCGATGGAAAACAAAGAATATCTTTTACATATCCTCCGAGTTTGCAACTTTTGGGGAAATAGTAGCAAGAAGAATATCGTTGTTTACATTAAAAAAATCTCCTCTGATGAACTATACGCTGAGTAGCTTTATACCAATAAAGATAAAAATAACAACTTAAATAATGAATTGATAAATAGAATTGAGGCCTTAGAGGCAGTATTTTTTTCTCTAAATATACTTGAAACAAAGACTAGATTGTCTAATGCTGAAACTAAAAACAAAAAGAATTGCCTTGTGAAAATGTATGATCCCTTTTTGAATGGGATGTATCGTGGAAGAATGAAGAAATTTTTTTCTTCTTCAATCATAAATGAAACTTCGATAGACAATTGCACAGAAACAGCTGAACTAAATAAAATTCATGGTAGCCTTCTCCCCTATCTTAATTGTCCAGAAAATGAACAGAAAATCAAAATATCAGGAAAAAAACAAGTCAAAATCGATTCAAAAAATAGGTTAAAGTTTTCATTGAATGCAATTCTAACTAACCCTAAACGTGAAAAAAAGTATATTGGAATAAATGAAATAGGTAAAAAAACTCCCTCGATGGTCATACAAATTAATCAACGAGTTGGAGCAATATTTTATAAAACAACGAAAAGAACAGGCATAATGCAAGGGCTGGATCACCAGCTTCGAACAAGAAAATTTAAACATATAGCATTTTTAACTCGTTCCGCTCGAAGTTTTAAGAAGTCTAATTTCAAGAATTTTAATCTTTATAAAAAATTTAATAGAGATTCGGGTTTTATAAGTTATTTGGAAGAACCAGACTTTCGGCGAGCCTTAATCAAAAGCTCTAGCCGTATTCAAAGGTGTAAAATGGTTATTTGGGGACCGTATCAAGGAAATCCCCATTCCTTTTTTTTTTGGAAAAAACGGAAGATTTTCCTTTTCCTATATCTGACCTACTGAAACTTTTTTTTTTATATTAGAGATTGGTCGGGCAAAAAGTCAGAATTCGAGATTTTAAATCAATAATTTCAAATAAAAAAACGACCAGGAAGACGTAATAGAATTCTGGAAGAACATTCCATATGCACAAAAATCAAGAAGTGTTCTGTTACTAGTTCAATTAATTTTTAGAAGATATATTAAATTACCCTTATTGATAATAGCTAAGAATATTGGCCGTATTTTATTGCGACAATCTCTGGAATGGTACGAGGATTTCCAAGATTGGAATAGAGAAATTTATCTAAAGTGTAGCTATGATGGTCTTCAATTTTCCAAAACAAAATTTCCTAAAAATTGGTTCAGCGAAGGTTTTCAGATGAAAATCCTATATCCTTTTCGTTTGTTACCTTGGCACAAATCTAAGCTACGACTCTCTGATAGAGATCAAAAGCAACAAGATGATTTTGATTCTTGTTTTTTAACACTTTTTGGAATGGAAACGGAATATCCTTTTGGTGCTCCGCGAAAAACACTTTCCTTTTTTGAACCAATTTTGAAAGATATAGACTATATAGTCAAAATAAGAAAATTTAATTTTAGAGTTCGAAGAGCTTTTAAAAAAACAAAAGAAGAAGAAAAAGCATTTTTTATTTGTAAAACAAATACTAAAAGAACTTTTAAAAGAGAAGAAAATTCCATTATTTATACCACGAGAAATATACAAATCAAATGAAACTGAAATAGAAAAAAATTCTATAACAAGAAATCCGAGAATTCATGAATCACTTAGTCAAATTCGATCTACAGGTTTCACAAATTATTTACAGGCAGAAGAAGAAATGAAACATAAAATTGATAAAAGAAACAAAATCATAAATCAAATAGAAATAAAGAAAAAAAATAAAAAAAGAATAATAGAAAATCACCGCCAAAAATTTGGAAAATATTCAAAATAAAAAATATTGAATTAATATTTCAATTTTTCTTTGAAAAGATATACATAAATATCTTTCTACGTACCATTAATATGCGCAGAATCGCTCTACAACTTTTTATGGAATCAACAAAAAAAATTATTAAGAAATACATTGACAATAACGAAACAAATCAAAAAAAGAAAAAAAATAAATAAAATGGACTTTATTTCGACTATCAATATAAACAAAAAGCTTTTGACAATCTTAGAAATAGTAAGGGGAAGTCACATATATTTTTTGATTTATCTTACTTGTCACAAAAATATGTATTTTAAAATTATCACAAACCTAGGTTATTCACTTTAATAAGTTAAGATATATTCTTCAGTATAATGGACCATCTTTTTTTCTTAAGAATGAAATAAAGGATTTTTTTGGAAGACAAGGGATATTTGATTCCGAAGTAACACATAATCAACTTCCAAATTATGGAATGAATCCCTGGAAAAACTGGTTAAGAGGTCATTATCAATACGATTTATCTTATATTACATGGTCTAGATTAGTCCCACAAAAAGGGCGAAATGGAAAAAAAATAATACCAGACGTCTCAAAATAAGGATTCAAAGAAATGGTATTCCTATGAAAAAGACCAATTATTTTATTACAAAAAAAAAATCAAAACTCGAAAGTCTATTTATTACCAAATAAAGAAGAAAACTTTCAAAAAACTATAGATATGATCGTTTATCATATAACTATATTCATTCTGAAACTAAGAAGGCCTATATTTATAGATCATCATTAGAAACAAATAAGAAGCAAGAAAATTCCACCAGAAAGAAAGAATTTTTTTAACATACTCAAAAATATTCCTATTTTTAACATGCTCAAAAATATTCCTATCAATAATTATCTTGGAAAAAACAATTATATGTATATGGAAAAAAATACAGATAGAAAATATTTGGGTAGGAAATTGAATAAAAATATTTAGGTTGAACCTAATAAGGACCAAACCAAAATAGGGGATAAAATTCATAATAATGGTATTTTTTTATCTTCCGATTGATTCAAATTCCAAAATCAATTCCAAAAAGGTCTTTTTTGATTGGATGGGAATGAATGAAAAATTATTAATCTTAAATCGCCTCATATCAAAACCGAAATTCTTTTTCTTTCCAGAGCTTGTGATACTTTATCATAAATATAAAGAGAAATCTTGGTTTACCCCAAGCAACTTATTTCTTTTTAATTTGAATATAAATCCAAATTTTAGTGAAAATCAAAATATAAAAGAAAGTCAAGGGGAGGGTGAGGATTTTTTAAATTTAGCCCATCCAATTCAAAAAAATTTTAAATTAAAGAATCAAAACAATACTGAAGAATCTTTTTTAGAATCAATTGAAAAACTAAACATATTATTCAAAGGAGATTTTTCTTTGCAATTAAGATGGACTGGACGTTTGAATCAATTGAATCAACAAATGATGAATAATATCTAGGTATACGGTCTACTGGTTAGCCTCATAAATATAAGAAATATTACTATATCCTATATTCGGAAAGAAATGAATCTGGATATAAAGGAGACGTTTAAATCTTACACAATTAATTAAAAAGGGAATTTTGATTATGGAACCTGCCCATCTATCTGTAAAAAATGATGGACAAGTTTTTATGTATCAAATCATAGGTATTTCATTGGTTCATAAAAGTAAGCACCAAAGTAATCAAAGATACCGAAACCCCAAAAAAGTTGCTAAGAATCATTTTGATGAATCCATTCAAGACATAAAAGAAAAACTCTAAATAGCGACAAAAATAATTCTAATTTGTTTGTTCCTGAAAAAATTCTATCGTCTAGACGTCGTAGAGAATTGAGAATTCTAATTTCTTTCAATTTAAAGAATCAAAATAATGTGCATAGAAATCAATTATTTTTCAAGGAGAACAAGATAAAAAACTAGAGTCAATTTTTGGATGAAAGTGAAATTTTTGACATAAAAAAATTAATTAAATTAAAGCTTTTTTTGGCATAATTATCGATTAGAGGATTTAGCTTGTATGAATCGCTATTGGTTTGACACCAATAATATGAGCCGCTTTAGTATGTTAAGGGTATATATGTATCCATAATTAAAAATTTTGAGTTTCCTATATCATCTATTGTTCTATCAATCATATTTTTTCATTTTTTCTAGCTGTCTGTGATCTGTAAATATCCATGTTATATGCAAGTAACCCGATGCACACATGTACTGTCCTACATCCCAGTTTAGGATAAATAATAAGGAAATGGCGTATCAATTAAAGCTATAAATAAATAAAGGATTATTGGATTTAAATAATCCCACCTTTAATGTGTTGGCCAATAATAATCTCACCTCTGCTATTTCTATCTAGCAGTCCTACCTTTTCCATGTTTTTTGTTTTGTGATCCCCCGTTAAAAAAATTAACGGGGTTAAGTTTTTGCTAATGTGGCTAATGACTTTGCATTTTTAATATCCTACATGGCTTTTACTTTTTCTCCCCTCTCTGATTAATTACGTGAAATTCCACTAGCTATATTATTGAAACTCGTTTCGCTCCAAAATTACCCTTCCTTCTGTCCACAATTATTATTATGTCCACCGTTACTCCGGCAACCACCACCGTCAACCCTGACTCTCTTCCGACCGTGGATCTCTGCCACCTGTCACTATCCGACCTCCACTCTCTCTCCAAATGCTCCAATTCATCCTTTGGCTGTTACGACGTCGTTATCCCCAAAATTGACCGTTCCATTTTCAACGAGTCCGCCGGCAGCCGCAAACAGACCTACTCGCGTCTCCGTCTCGCTCTGGCGAACTCATCCACAATCCACTGCCGCACGCCTCGACGTCGTACACTCGCCTCCGATGTTGTTGATGATCCTGAACAAGCGGAGAATTCGCAGATCAGTTCGTTGTTGAGTGAATTGTTTCAATCAAATGCTGAAGGTTTGGCTCCAATTGAAGCCGAAAACGATGTCGTATTGTTTCAATCGAATGCTGAAGGACCGAGGGTTTGTCGACTGCTGATGAGCTATTAGGGTTTTTGAGAGGTTTGAATGGACATGGTGTATTTAAATTATTCAGAGAGGGGAAAAAAAGTAAAAGCCATGTAGGATATTAAAAATGCCAAGTCATTAGCCACATCAGCAAAAACTTAACTCCGTTAATTTTTTTTAACGGGGAATTATAAAACAAAAAATATGGAAAAGGTGGGACTGTCGGAGGGAAATAACTGAGGTGAGATTATTATTGGCCAACACATTAAAAGTGAGATTATTTTAATCCAATAATCCATAAATAAAAAGATAAACTCTTTGGTATCATCTTTTTGTATCACTAGGCAAATGAACTCAAAAATAGGTTAATGTTAATTGATAAAATGAATATAAATAAATTCTAATTGTTGTATATACTACATTAAAATTTATGACCAGGCATGTGTCTCCACTAAGGGAGGCCGCAGGGCTAGCCCTACAGTGTATTAAGATAAATCGATCGCGCTTTAGACCTCCAAGTTTTTAGTGCCTCCGTTAAAACTAAATTTGTGTATGCAATGGGGGTTACGTGTTGTTACAAAAAAAATGTAAATATTGGTTATGTGGTTTGACGGCTAAGATATTTCGCTTATTAATTATCCACCCAAGCTCGACTCTTGGCACCAACTATTCTTAGTGCTATTTTTTGCATTTTTTTCACGTATCTACCTATTCTAATAAAGTAAAATAATTGTGGACGCATGTCTCTTTGTGGTTAATCCTCACAATTTTTTTCCCTCTAAAACTAATATGTGTCATTGATAAATAATTATTCACCTTCTTTTTACACTACATTTATATTATATCTATAACATGATTAAATTATTCACTTTTCTTTAAACTCTATTTGTATTATACATAATACATTTATATAAAAATAAATATGTACATATTATACTACTATACGTTGTTAGAAAATATATTTCACAACATACTTGTTGAAATCCAAAAATTAACAATAAGTTGTGTTTGTTATATATTGAAAAGAATATATATATAATTTTAAATGTTATCATTAACATATTATACTATGGGGGTGTTTGGGATTCCTTATTTTACCTCCATATACTTTTCAATAAGTTAATAAGTTACAAAAGTGTAACTTATGGAATTTTTTCTCTCACAATATAAGCAATCTCAAACACTTTATTCTTTTACAAAAAAGTTAATAAGTTATAAGTTGGTGAAAATAAGCAATCCCAAACACCCCTAAGTATATTGTTGAAGATCGTAAATAAAAAAAAACTTTAATATACTTTCATTTTTATATGAAGCAAGTTTTTTAATCATTAAATTATAAATATATACTTAAAAATTGATCTTTTTTTTTAAAAATCAATCCATATATCTATTACCCCACGGCCCACACTCACAGCCCACCATGAGGATTGGGTTATCCTGGTTGCACTACCCACAAACCGGCTCAGCTCCAGCCGGCCAAACCCTTTTGATATGAGTTTTTGAAATGATGAATTTTATTGTGGTTTTAATCCTCAATGGATCAAATTTTAAAAACAAGGTTGCAAGCCGATTCCGCCCATTTCCCACATAGATGCAAATTATACTTTTACTCTATGAGAAATAAGAAATCTATCTATCTATAATATATATAAACGAATGTTCAAAAATCCTACGTGTCATGATGTAGTCGCTCCCTCTTTTTTTGGAAGCGACCAGAGTACTTGATTTCTAAATGAAGGCTTCTCATTCATTTGACCCGAATTTATGGGTATGGGTCTTACCAAACCCATATAACCCTTAAACGAGTTCTAACATCTCATTAAATTTAAAAATAATCCCACATTATATTTGATAGGAAAATCCTATAAAATAGGGATATGCTAAAAAATAATATCCAATTTTTGTTTAAATAAAAAGATATTATTTATAATTAAGAAATAACTTTTTAGTCAAAACTCAAAAAAATAAACGGGTCATGGGTATCACCAAATCCAGATAGCTTTTAAGGTGGATTATAACAACTCATTCATTTGTGAAACAAATAAAAATAAATCCAAAAAATATACAAATACTATAACGGATAATGTAAAACAACCCCATAATACGAGGGATAAAATATAGTAATAAATTAATTTTTTGAAATTTAAACCAATCTTTATCTGTTGCATCGTATATGGGCTTGATCTACAAGCTAAGCCGGCCATCTTGCTTGAAGCCCGGGTCAAACAATTAAACTAATATTTATCCGTTAGGAGGATGCATGCTATATTCATTTTAGTTGAACATAATAATAATAATAATAATAATAATGCCCGGGTCAAACAATTAAACTAATATTTATCCGTTAGGAGGATGCATGCTATATTCATAATAATAATAATAATAATAATAATAATAATAATAATAATAATAATAATAATAATAATAATAATAATATTTTAGAGCCGAGAAAAACTAGACCGAGTAAATTGTAAAAGAGAGCCAATGCATGTATAAATATGGGCCCTAGTTTATTTTAAAATAATTATATTTTAAAATAATTTAAATAGATGCTTAAACCCTAGTTTATTTATTTTGCTTAAAAGCCACACTCTTCCACAGCCCCCAATCGTAAATAAAACCCTACAAGTCTCTCGCCTTCACTCACACATTCTCAATCTCATCAATTTTTCTTAAATTAAACATTAATTTCCAATTTGGAACACCAGATAGGGTTCCAGTTCCGATGGCTATTTCTCAAGGTTTTGCTTGTAGAAACCAACTGTTTTTTAATCTCCCTCTTTTTAATCGTGTGCAAAAGGTATACATATTTATATTCTTTCGCTTTTATATATCATTTGTTAATCAGAATTATATATATATATATATATTTTTAACAATGACGGATCTAGAACATAGTAATTTCAGGGGCAGCACAAATTTTGTTTTTCTTTTTAGAGCACGTTAAAAATAGAAGCAAGCACAATAGTAAACAAAGCTAAACATAATAAAGTTATTCATGAACCTAATAGAATCTAGATAGATACCCCATACATATGTGGTGGATGCCGAGTGGTCTTATTACGTGTTACAAGTTTTTATAGATGCAGAATGTATTTCATGGTCCTTCAATTGGAACGTTGAGGCATTATGACGGCGTCCCTCCTTACCACACTCGGCATGAAGAACCATTTAGTTTGGTCACACCCAATATCAGAACAAATTTAGTGTTTGATAGGTGGAGAAATTTATGCTTCGATAGAAAAGTACTTGCACCGGGAATGGTTCTCTTTAAGAATTACCTCACCCTCAAGGGCCAGGTATTTGTTTGCTTTGTTTTGTGTAAGTGATTCTTTGAGGCTCTACGCTAGAGCTTCTTGCATGAGAGGCGTGCACAAGTACGGGAAAGAAAGTAGTTAATTGTACATGACATTTTTCACTTCGTGATTTTTAAACATAAAATCTAAGATATACTTATAACACGTGTCAAAATACAATTTTTGAAATGGGTCACAACAATTTAATTTGAATTCTTTCTTTTTTTTTTGAGAAATATTTATTTTGTTGTTTTTATTTTTCATCTTCGCGTATCACTAAAATATGTTTGGTAGTGAAATTTAAATGGCGACCATCTGTTTGTAAAGAACAATGCTATTCAGAATTCAATTAATTACATGTTGGATCTAATCTTTTAGGTTGATATCGTGAATATATGCCAAAAGGGGGCTATGGGTCCCGGAGGGTTTTACCAGCCTACGAACCAAAATGGTGATAAACTCCGCCTGCATATGATGTGTTTTGGTAGAAACTGGGATCCGGTAACAAAGTATGAGAAACGTTACAGAAGTGATGGTTCTGAACCACCACCGCTTCCATACGAATTTATTTCATTGGCTGAAAACACAATTAGAGATGCTCAATGGTGTCAGGATAAACTTCCTTCAATGTGCCCACAGATATGTGTAGCCAATTTCTATTCAATCTATGGTCGAATCGGCCTTCATCAGGTTAGTTTCCCTTGCACACACACACGAATTTGAATGATTTTGTTAGCTTTTAACTTTTATACCTTGTCAACTCTCAAAAAAAGAGGTCCCCTTTGACGTAAAATATAAGTTATTTATCATGGACTTTTAGATTACATGGTTGTGATGTTGTAACATGACATTTTACACTTCACATTAACGTGTAATCTTGGCTTAAACGTAAGTGAAATGCATAATTTTTCACATTAATTAGATGTTACGTTCCGACGTTGATCATTTAGGCTATAAAAAGTCTGTTGATCAAAGTTGAAGGTTACAACATGAGAGGGAATTTACCTATGTAGAGTATAAATATATAATATTATTGTGAAAAATGACTAAATGAACTATACAATTCTACTAGAAATAGTGTTAATGTTGTCAAATACAAATCTATGAGACACTAATAATAGTGGTACTACGGGGGTGTTTGGGTGAGTTTTTTAAAATTTTGTTTATTTGATTTTTGTAAAGCAAAAGGAGTTGGGCAAAACTCCTTCAAAAGGTTTAAAATAGAGCTTTTTAAAAATGTTTTTGCTTTTCGAAATAAGTAAATAAGCAAGTTTGAAAAACCTAGCCACACCCCCTTAAAGCTGTTAGACACATGGTTATATAACTTAATAGACGCATTTGTAGGCCAATGATCTTGCTTTTGTTTGAATGCAGGATTGTGATGAGGGCTCTCGCAGTCTCATAAAAGGATTGCCTGTTATCTCAGTCTCCATTGGCTCGTCCGCTGAATTCTTTTATGGCGATTGTAAAGATGCAGACGAGTTAGACACTGTTTTGTTGGAATCAGGTGATGTATTGGTATTTGGTGGCGAGTCTAGACATATTTTTCACGGGGTGAGGAAAATTGTGCAAGATACGGCTCCTGACCAGTTATTACAAGAAACTGGGCTTATCCCAGGCCGTCTAAACCTCACTTTAAGACAAGTGGCTTGATCCTGCTCTCATGCTCGTGTTTCAAAAAAGTTATGACGTTTAACCGTAAATTAAGGTTTCCTATCACTCATTTTCGAGTTCTTGTTGGTGTTTTGTTTTAGCGTACATTATGTCATGTTGACTTATTTGAGATCGCTTTATTTCACATCTTATTTATAAGTTATGTAATTAATATTGGCAAATTGGTGGCATATTTAATAAGCACATATCGCAACTTTGAATTAACATTGAATCTAGATGTTCAGATTAGTTTTTAACGTCGTCATCGAAATAATCTTTTGTGGCGGTATATATGCTAAAAGAAAGAACTTATAATTCCGATTGAGATGAAAGATCTTGAAGGTATTAAGTATTCCCACATCTTTGAGGTTAATAAGTTGATGCTCGTTGTTACGGGTGGTGGTACCGGACTCGAACCCTAGTAGTTACTTCCTAATAATAATAATAATAATAATAATAATAATAATAAATATACTCTTTTGTCTCCAGAAAAATTTACGTCGGATGATAAAAGTATCATTTTGCAAACTTGATAGACACGAATGCTACACATACATAAATCGTTGTATGAACGTGTAATACATCAAATATTTGATAGGCTCAAGTGTTACACATACATAAATCGTCGTATGAAGGTGTAATATATCATATATATATATATATATAGAAAAGAATTTAAATAAAAAACAATTGTTTTGTGAAAAGTGTGAGAAAACTTTAAAATAAAGTACACCATCTAAATAGGACACTATACCATGTAAATAGGAAACTATACAATTTTTAGAAACTACCAATCTCAACCACTAGATCCTAGATCCAAGGGTCTATATCTATTCTTATGTTTCTCACAAAACTATTGTTTTTTACGTTAACCCTACCCTATATATATGTTCATAGGCATAAATGTACCGAGCTATGTTCATATTAGTTCCAGATCTTTGAGTATATGTCGGGTTAGACTCGCAAACACCAGGCCATATCTATCACTTGATAGACAAAACAAAAGCTATGAACAGAAAACACAAATTTAACTCACCTCAAACAAACGAAACAAAAGAAATTCAGACATTTTCTTAAAGCCAACAACCTTACACCTAAGGTTAAAACACAATATATATAATATAACCGAACGTAAATGAATGAACATAAACGGACTTTCACAAATGTAAATGAACTAAGACATGTGTTCATGTCCGTTCGTTTAATTAAATGAGTAGAAAGTTAGTCTCCATGTTCATTTGTTTATTAAATGAACGAACTTTCAAAATAATGTTAAAATATCAACATACAGCGGTTGGCAATCTAAAACTATAACAAATCCATCAAATAGTTGTCTTTTATGCAGTCCAAATATCATTGTTGTGTATGGCACCTAAACATTTATATTAGTCAGCATGAACTAAAAAGAACCAACAGTAAACAAAAACATTTTTAATAGATTAAAGGATAGAATTAGATAAATTCTTGAAGAGTTGGCCGAAGTTCTAATCATAATATAGCATGTTCATCTTCTTGATTTTGCCAGAACCTCTAGTTCAGAAAGAAGTAATGAAATATACACGAACCTGAGCCCCACAAAACCGCAAAGGGAAAAGGTTGAAAACGCCTAGTGTGTCTGCCCGATTCATCCAAATGACCAACATTGATTTGATACCAAAGCACGGTCCTTGGAAATAATCATCCTGCTCAGAGTTGCTAAAAAAATAATAACAATTATGTTGATTTATAGCATTTCAAAATGAAGATGCAAACTTACTTACAAAAGTTTAAATAACACACCACTGTTTGGAATATAGAGATCCACGCTTTGCCCTTCTTCGTTGTATATTGATGCAAGATCTTCAAGAACTAACTAAATATAAAACCCAAAAACAATAAAAACACATAAATGAAAAGAAAAAAAAGGCTATAAACATATAAATATTATATAAACTATTCCAAAAACTCGATGTATTTTTCTTCTGGTTTGATGTCGAGATTGGCTTGTTTCTTCAAATCCGCATAACTTAAAAACGATTTTGTCATGAGGTCGTTCATCTTCATTGGCATCTCAATTATGTAAACCCGAAACAGAATGGCAGGGCCACCTATCGCCGTTCACCACTACCACAACACTGACACCACCCATCCTGCTTGATTAAACCGAGAAATGCACTATCCTGCTTCAAATCCGCTCACCCATGACAGCACACAAAACTCTCAGTTTGCACCAAAACCTGGGAACCAAGTCACCAACTAAACTATTTAAAGGTTCCATGTTAACCCATTACATGACCCGCCCATGTTATCACCTATATAGAAGATTGGAGGCATAAAAACTAACCTTATCAGGTGCAAATTTCAATTTGCTTTTAGCCTAGTCAGCAAAGTTATCTTCATTTTGAGTCATTGTTAACCGACAGGGGTCGAGTAAACATGGCTTTGACACTTTCTAATTTGGCTAGCACCTAACATCTGAAACATGAGTACAAAATAATCAAAACAAAAATAAGGTTCCACATGTACAAATTCCCCTAAAATAATATTGTTCACATTAGAAAATAACTTACATAAAAAAGTATTTCTTAATTGTCTCTAGCAAGAACTTGACCCACAAACTTTGCAAATACTCAAGTATCAAAACTGCCCTTGTGTTAATTTGGTAACTTGCATTTTGAAATGCCCTATTAGTTTTAAAATCTACACCGTGTTTGTTATAAGATGCTATGCCTATGTCAATTTGCTATAACATCCTATTCCCAAAACTACCCTTGGATAACAAAAGCATATATATTTAAACTAAGACATTGAGATGATGAGATGAAATTGTTTCTTTGTTTCATATAAAGTTTTAACTTTGCTTTCAGAAACATGAAATTGAAAACAGTTAATAGGTGATAATAATAAAAATCATAATAATATTGTTAATTGTATTTAGTTAGGGTTTTAGCCCATTTGGTTAGATAGAGCCCATGGGCCTTTTATGGGCTGTTAGCTAGGGTTTAGTTGTGTATATATAGGTGTAGTGGCTTATGTATTAGACACACCTTCAAGTAATAAACATTACTTTCACTACAACCATCTTCTTTACATGGTATCAGAGCTACGGCTCTCGATCCAAACCCTAGCCGCGATCTGACCCGAACCTGAGTCTGACCAGCCGTCACCAGCAGCCTTCAGATCTGAAACAAGCTCCTGCCTTGTTGTTCTGTCCGAGCACTGTTCACGCGAGACTGTTCACCGGCACTGTTCATCGCCGGAAACACTGTTCACGCGCGGAAACACACTGTTCACTGCCGGGAAACTACTGTTCACTGACGAGCACTGTTCACGCGAAATCAATGTTCACCGGTACTGTTCATCGCCGGAAACACTGTTCACGCCGGAAAACACTGTTCACGCCGGAAAACACTGTTCACTGACGGGATTTCTGTTCACTACCGGGAAGTTACTGTTCGCTGCCGGGATTAACTGTTCACGACGAGTAACTGTTTACGCCGGAATCTGTTCCTGCCCTCCACCCGCACTTGTTACTATTCACAGTCAATTTTCAGTTTCGTGTATCACTATGGGCGAAAATACATACATGTATACATTTACTAAAGAGGAGCATGATCTTATTCAACGGTTTCTTACCTCCCAGTTGCTTCATCCTCAAACCAGCTCGGCACATTCAGGTAAACCTTCTAGCCTTGACTTATCATGGGTGATTGATTCTGGAGCCACACATCACATGACTGGGAATCGGGGTATTTTTTCTAGTCTTCAAAATGTTTCCCATGCACCAGTACGTCTTGCCGATGGATCTTCATGTCCCGTTCTCGGCATAGGATCCATCAGTAACTCGGAAAACCTAAAACTGTCTTCTATCCTATTTGTTCCTAAATTTCCTACCAGTCTTTGTTCAGTGAGTCAGATTACCAAACAAAACAACTGTTCTGTGACCTTTTACCCAACTCACTGCGTTTTTCATGAACTAGGAACAAATCGGGTAATTGGTACTGGTTTTGAATCAGGAGGTCTCTATCGTATATCCCCGTTTTCGCATCCTGTAGCAAACTTATGTGATTCCGCTGTCAGGGAGGCTCACTGTCGGTTAGGTCATCCCTCTACAGCAGTTCTGAGGCAAATGCGACCAGATTTACCACTTTCGTCTTTTAATTTTCATTGTGAGTCGTGTCAACTTGGTAAACATACCAGGCGTCCCTATCCCCCTAGGGTGCCCAATCGAGTCAGTTCTTGTTTTGAACCGTTGCATTCTGATGTATGGGGTCCTTGCCCTATCAAATCTACGTTGGGTTTTGAATATTTTATTACCTTTATTGATGACTATTCTCGCACTACTTGGGTTTATTTATTGAAATCTCGTAGTGAGGTATTTTCCATATTTCGAGAATTTAATGCTTATGTTCAAAACCAATTTAACACCACCATTAAAACTTTACGATCTGATAATGCTAAAGAATATTTTTCCACCGACTTTTCTTCATACTTAAAAACCAACGGCATTATTCATGAATCATCGTGTGCTTATACATCTCAACAAAATGGTGTGTCCGAACGCAAAAATCGTCACATATTGGATGTTTCTCGCACAATCATGATCCAATCACGTGTTCCTCATCGTTTTTGGGGAGATGCCGTTCTCACTGCCACATATCTGATTAACCGCATGCCCTCAACCGTTCTTCATGGTAAAACACCGTTTTCTATACTATTTCCCAACGATGATCCATTTCCTCTCGCACCTAAAGTATTTGGTTGCGTCGCCTATGTTCATGACCATAGTCCAAAAACCATCAAACTTGATCCTCGAGCCATTCGTTGTGTCTTTCTTGGTTACTCACGGGTTCAAAAAGGGTATCGATGCTATAGCCCATCACTTCACCGATACTTTACCAGTGCCGATGTCACTTTTCACGAGTCTCCTTACTTTCCCGAGTGTTCCACTCCTGTTTCTGACCCGTTTCCCGACCTCGATATACCCACATCTCCCTTCATCCCCACCATTCCTGTGTCAATTCCTTTTACCGATCCAATCTCTACTGATTCTGACCCACCGACAGAATCTCCGCCACTGCTTTTCACATATGCTAGGCGGGGTAGGGGTCAAACATCAGCGACTCTTGATTCACAACCTGGCCACGACCCCGAAATACCCTCCGATACTCCGCCTACATCTGAGCAATCCACACCTCTCACTACTACATCCTTACCCGATCCACCAACCTCTGACACACCTGTTTATGATCCTCCTGGTCCCCCACTTCCCGATATACCTATTTCCTTTCGCAAGGAACCCCGGACATGTACTCGTTACCCAATTCAGGACTATGTTGCCTACACCCACCTATCTCCTGAATCTCATGCGTACACCACTACCCTTGATTCCTACCCGATTCCCAAAAATGTGACGAGCGCTCTCGCTCACCCAGGATGGAGACAGGCTATGGAAGATGAAATCGGGGCTCTAAAGTCCAATCATACATGGGATCTTGAAACACTTCCTAAAGGGAAGCGTATTGTTGGTTGTCGTTGGGTGTTTACGGTTAAACTACACCCGGATGGCTCCCTACACCGCTTAAAGGCTCGGTTGGTTGCAAAAGGGTATTCTCAGGCATATGGCATTGATTACGATGAAACTTTCTCTCCGGTTGCTAAAATGCCATCTGTCCGTATTTGCATCGCTCTTGCTGCCATTAATCATTGGCCGCTCCACCAGCTTGATGTCAAGAACGCCTTTCTTAATGGTGTTCTTGAGGAGGAGGTATATATGGAGCAGCCCCAGGGTTCGTCGTTGAGGAGGAGGCCTCGAAAGTTTGTAGACTACGTCGTTCTCTATATGGTCTTAAACAGTCTCCCAGAGCATGGTTTGGTCGATTCTCTAGTGTTATGGGACAGTTTGGGATGACGCGGAGTGCCTACGATCACTCTGTCTTCTTTAGACACCAAAAAGGGAAGAGGATTATCGTAGTTGTTTATGTGGATGACATTATAATCACAGGTGATGACGAGGTCGGGATTTCCGAACTCAAGCAGTTTCTTCAGTCTCAGTTTCAGGTAAGCGACTTAGGTCGACTGAGGTATTTCCTTGGCATAGAAGTATCCCGCTCTCCACAAGGAATACTTCTCTCCCAACGAAAGTATGTTCTTGATATGTTAACTGAATGTGGCTTACTGGGTTGTAAACCTGTTGATACACCAATGCTTCCTACAAAGAAACTCCTCCCAAAGGAAGGAGATCCAATGAAAGATCCTGAGCGATACAGACGGCTGGTTGGTAAACTTAATTATTTAACCGTCACACGACCGGATATCTCCTTTATTGTCAGTGTTCTGAGCCAATTTATAGCTACACCATACACCGGTCACTGGGATGCTGCCCTTCGTGTCTTAAGATATCTTAAGACCTCACCTGGCTTGGGCATATTATACTCTGATCAGGGTCATTGTCGTGTAGGTGCCTTCACGGAAGAAGGAGATGGTCGAATATCAGGGTTCTCAGGTGCAGATTGGGCAGGTTGTCCAATTTCCCGACGATCTACCACCGGATATTGTGTGTTTGTTGGGGGAAACCTTGTATCATGGAAGAGTAAGAAGCAACACACGGTCTCCCGGTCGAGTGCCGAATCAGAATATAGAGCCATGGCAGATGTAACATCAGAGATGACATGGGTTCGTCGTCTTCTCAGAGAGCTCGGGGTTGTTTCTAATGACTTGATGAGGCTATACTGTGATAATCAGTCAGCTATTCACATAGCCAAGAATCAAGTATTTCATGAGAGGACAAAACATATTGAGGTCGACTGCCACCTTATCAGAGATCGGGTAGTAGGCACACAAATTGATCCTCCTTCCATTCAACCAGTTCATGTGAAGACAAATTTTCAGCTAGCAGACATTCTAACTAAACCGCTCCGGAAAGCTCAGATAGATTTTATTTGTAACAAGTTGGGCATGATTAACATCTATGCTCCAACTTGAGGAGGAGTGTTAATTGTATTTAGTTAGGGTTTTAGCCCATTTGGTCAGATAGAACCCATGGGCCTTTTATGGGCTGTTAGCTAGGGTTTAGTTGTGTATATATAGGTGTAGTGGCTTATGTATTAGACACACCTTCAAGTAATAAACATTACTTTCACTACAACCATCTTCTTTACAAATATTAATGATAATAATAATTGATTTAATGTTCTAGATATTTGCAGGCTCATGTAGACGAACTGGAGTATGAAGTCTAAAGACTAACGAAAGAGGATGTTAAACACAGAAGGCTTCATAAAGAGGTATCAACATATTGTTACTTATATGGTTATCAACATATTTATAATAATTTGTTTTTAAATACCATTCTTATACATGAATGTGGTTTAAGTTATCATCAGAAAACCATATATTTTTATTAAATGTGATAAAACATTAACATTAAAGTTTCATTCATATATATAATATTTATAGTAACAGGATACAACATTATATAACTAATCACAGTTTCACATGTCATCTTTATTTTAATAGACATGGAATCCAAACCCGAATTTGTTCCAAAATGTATATAACAAACTAACATCTCAGTAAAGTTAAAATTATACATACCCAAACCCTAACCCACTGACCCGCACAGTCCTAACCTACAGCCCGACATGTAACTCGTAACCTAATCAAACCTCAAAATCAAGCACCAAGTAGATAAAAAGGAAACTAACAAAACACTTGCAAACATAACAGAAAGCACAAAAAAACGCACCACAACATCAACAATCATAGATGACAACAGTGGCAAAGATGCAAACACAACAAAACAACAAAAAATAATATACATGTTAAAATAAATGAAAAATAAGCCTCTACAGTTGATGAAGTGCGATGCATAGTTTTATTCAATCTTTTCCAACATGATTCATCCAAAGTGTCCGCAAAAAAAATTATAAATGGTCATGACAGTTAAAAATAATTCATACATGTACCTAAATTGTATAATAGATGAGTGTGCAATAACTCTAAGCAGGCCCTGACATAAAATATATAAAGGTTTACTGCGTTTGTGATCAGTTTGACCATATCTATGAGCTCGACTATATGGTATATGAAAAGGAACTTAATGTATAATGAACCCAAACTTTTTAAAAAACACAGGAAGGTGATCAATTCACAATAAACACTAAACACTTGATAAGAACTCTTTATACCCAAACGTTTTAAAAACACATGAAGAATATTAAGTTCAACTTTGAAACTACGTACGATTGATAGAACTAAGAATATCATTCACAGCCCATATTTATATCCATATAAATGTAATAAAAAAATGGCTCACCAATATGATTCTGTAGGCCATCAAAAGGATACAACACATCCTTGACGCAAAGGAATGGCTATCAGATCCAAGAGGAAGAAAACGAAGAACCTTGACGGATTCTTGGAAACCATACAGAGGCAACTTAGACCCTAAATTCGGAATCAACATTTGAAAGACTATTCTACAATAATGGAATAAAAAAACTTCAAACAATATTAAAAAGGGGAGACAATTGATCGAACACTTGGTAGGCAACAACTTCTGATTCAAACTTTCGTCGATATTAACTGCCAACGTTGAATCAAAATGGTTTTTGAATCGAAACTACCATCATTAGAACTTTTCATCCAATGAACGTACGTGGTTGTTTTGAATCAATCCTTAACCATGGTTTACTACCTCCACTTGAATAGAAAAGACTCACTTGTATATTAATCGAATTGCAATAATAATAATAATAATAATAATAATAAGTATTATTTATCAAGGTCTGGTTATTGGGGATAAAAAGGAGGTGGTTGATGATAGTATTTGTGTTGTGGATGTGGATGATGAAATCTAAGATTCTGGATGAAGGAGGCAAAAGGGGAAGTGTGAAATTGAACTGATGCGGCAGAGGACCCATGAATGACCCGTCGAGGGTTTGTTTTGCGGTGACGATGAACGAACGATTGGTGGCAGATTGGGCAGATCGTGAAGGAAGAGGAAAGCGGATTGTTGAATGTTATAACCCGTTTTAGAAAACCGGGTCACGCCTAACCCATATGAGATCCATTATCCAAAAACGGGTTAAATCAATGAGAACGTTTCATTTAGAAATCAAGTAATCTGGTGGCTTTAAAAAGAATGAGGAGCGATGTGAGAGCGACACGTAGGATTTTATGGTAGGCAATTATATAGATAGTTATATATATATATATATATATATATATATATATATTCATTATCATCCTTTAACCACAAAGATTAGGCCCAAAACCAACATGAACGTCTTTCAACATGCATGCATTGTGTCAATCTATTTATCTATTGTCTGTTTTGTACATTTTCATATAAATTTATAAATTATAAATATATGATTTAAATAAATTCATTTATTTTCATGTTCATTTAGTGATTAGTTAATAAAATCTTTATTAACAATTTTGCACCAGTTTTATTGACAGCTATTCCCTCAACAATTTTGCATAACGTCACCAACTTTTACTTACCAAAAGTAATGTATTTGCGTGATAATAACTGTAAAAAATGATTTTTATGACACTTGATTATTGTATATTATTTCTTTATGATTAAAGTGACTTGAATATAATAAATGTTCATTGTTTTTATTTGGCACAACAAATTACGGAATAACACATGGTAGCATGTTGAATTACTTGTCATTATGACATTAAAATACCCATCTATACGGACGGGAGGTGTAAGGCTGGATGATACTCTTGAGTTGGACTTGACTATGAAAGTTATAAGCATGCTGACACAAATCAATTTGGTGGTAAAAATGAGCTACGCATTTAAAAACTCAAAAATGAAAAAGTTTGATGTGTTAAACAAAGAGGGTATGTTTGGTAAAATTATTTGATAACCGTTGGTCGGAAGCTGGTAGCTAGTGACTGGTATCTGTAGTTTTTAGATATATTTAAGTGTTTGGCAGAGTAGCTGAAACTTTTAATTTGACAATTTTAGAGCATTCCCAGCCTATTCCCTACCATACATCCATGTATATATATAATATAATTACACTAAAAATCAAAGTTTTTTTTTTATCAAAATAGGGTGAGAAAAAACATTATTTACCAAAATGAGTGATTTTAAAAGTATTTATCAAAATAGATATTTTTAATAAACTTTTATTTCTCACTCCTTATCTTATTGGGTTATTAAAATAACAAGATTTTATTTAAAAAAACTAAGAAATAGGTTTCTGATAAAATAATAATATGTTGTGGGTATTTTTTTAAAATCAAAATCATTTCAAATGTTTTTTTTTTTAATTTCTTTAATAAACGTGTACTGTAAATAAATTACCAAGTTAGTTTACGTTCAAAATTATATACAATTAATTAAATAAATATTATAATTACTTTTCTTAGATTTTGCATACAAGAAAGATATCAATATAAAACATTTTTATCTGTTTGTAAAAAAGTTTGAATACGGGGTTTATTATTAATTCTAATACATTGTTTTTATGATATATATATATATATATATATATATATATATATATATATATATATATATGATGAGTATCATTACAGAACTGTTAAATTATTTAAGAACTTGAAGAAACCCTTGAAAACTAACGTTTTTTATAAAAATAAATTTGTATGTTAATGTTCTTTGAGAGTAGTTTTATCATTTTTTATATCTATACCTACGATTACAATTTTGAAAATTAGTTTTTATACGTATCTATGTTTTGTTTTACACCTATGTAAATTTGATAGTACATAAATTTTACATATATGTAAACTTGTGATATATGTAATCAAAATTTTTTATATAAAATATGATAAAACTAATCTTAAATAATGTTAATAAATAAACAAAAATAAAACTGTGTTTGGTTGTTAAGGGTTCCTAAGAGTTCTTAACTTTTTTAAAGTTTTTAAATGATACCAACCTTATATATATATATATATATATATATATATATATATATTAAAATGCGTTGATTGTGAAAAATATAATTTTTTGTCACACCCCGACCAAAGGCGGCGGAACATGCCGAGGTGTAACGATTGCCCATATGCGCATGACACTATTTAAAGCGACAATATTTAACAAACTCATTTCATTTCACAACATCGAAAATGTCACATAACAATATTCATAAGTCGAATACAATATCATATCACAAAATGTAGCAAAACAAATATTGTTCATTGTTACTAATATCCTAAAGGTATTTGTGACGTTTTCTCCAAGCATCCAACATCAATCTAAATGCAAACCTGTAAGATTTCATAAAATAAAGTTTGTCAACACAAAGGTTGGTGAGCAATTCATAAGTTTGAGCAATAATAGTATATAGTAAGAAAAGCCACAAAACTAGTATACGACACAATAAATAAGAGCTATAAATTTGAATAAAATAGTTATCACTAACAAGTTAGCGACACCCAACTATAAGGGGATGCCAAATAGTTTAGGATTTTATAGTTATCGTTAATTGCATTACGTTAACGACACCTTGCCATGAGAGGTTGCCAAATGGTCTAGGATTTATAGTTCCACCATCCAAAAGCAATAAACACATAGGCAAATAAGCATAAAACACCAAATCGAGCAATTATTCAAGTAAAGTATACAACAACGTTTGTGGTTGCTATGGTCTAAAATATACTTATTATTATATTAATATCTTTTACACTTTTTAATACTTTGAGCTAGGTTTTTGCCAAATATTATTATCTTGTGGTTCGTATTTGAAGTTAAAGGTTTCAAGTGAAAATAATCTGACTAATAAAAGTTATATATTTTAAAATCAGTTCTATAAATATGCTATTTGTTATCTAATGAGCCACGCCATTGTTTCAGATTCTAAGTTGATTTTAATTTATTTAAACTAAAAAAGAAATTTATTATTTGGATTAAAATTCAACAGTTAAGAATTCAAAATGAAAAGAAATTGTCAATCTCGTGGGATTTATATTGCAAGACCTAATATCTTGAATTTTGTTTATTAAAAGCTAAACGAGCCATTAGTTTGGAACTGAAAGAAAAGAGAATTGTGGGCTAGATCAAGTTGTCATAGTTGATGGGCCTCCAGCTAGATGATATGGGCTATGAGGGAAAAGGAAGTCAGTTCAAGAAAAAATTAATAAAACCTACGCTGCTACGCAAAGAGTAAAAAGTAAAGGAGAGGAGGGGAACGCAATTTTAAAGCAGCAGAAGGTTTTTCTTGGGAATTATCAACTATTTAAAGTGTCGACAAAAGCTGTTAGAAAGGGAGCTATTGGTTAGATTAGAGATTGTTTGGGTTCAACATCTATTCAACCAAGCATCATCACTATTCGGTTTGAATTTATTATTTTAATTATGAGCTTGGTTGTTGAACTTAATTATTTTGGTTTCTTTGATTTTAAGACGTTAGGCTAAATTTATTACTGCCTAGGCTTGTGATGAACCTTTGTTGAAGTTTAATTTTATTTGGAGTTTGCTTTTCGTTATGGGTTTATGAATTAGTACAAAGTTTAATATTATTTATTCGATGTATATGGGTACTTGGTTTTATTCGATGAGTTTTATTGTTTCACAGTTTCCTTGGTGATTGTCAGTCATATAATAGGATTCTGTTATGTCATTTACTGTGTGTTCTTGACTAGTTTGTGATTGATTTATAATAAGATCATAGAAACAATATTATTAATTAAATAAATAAAAGTGCATTGCTAATCTAAAAAGCTGTAAGGTGATAGATTATTTGATAGGTCGTTGTTGATTAAGATTGCTAGACTTAGTTCTTCATAAGGAGTACGTCTAGGTTTGATTTTTCAACTTTGTCTATTGAGTCGAATATATTTATTAAACCACCTTTGATTTCCGCGCTGTAAGGTAGGTTGTCGTTTAAAGGTACTCGTTCATAATTAATTAGATAAATGTAAGGAAGTCTAATATTAAAATCGGTGTTTTTAAGAACTTAATAGAAATCCATAGGTGTCTTCTTGAAGGGTCAGGGGTCTTGTTCGGGTTTTCTTTTAAGTGATTATTTTATGATCTCAATTCCATAACAAGCATTTTCCTAATAATTGATAACTGAAACTTTGGGGATTCTAGCCTAGATGGTTTTTCATCGTCATCTGATTTAAATCAATTAAAATTGTCTTTTGTTTATTTTTCTTATTTTTAATTTATTAGTTTAATATTTAATTATTTTAAACCCCCCTTTAATAATATAAAATAAATAGTTGTGTCAGTTAGTTGAGTCTAATTAGTTAATTTACGTAATCTAAAGGGTCTGTGGGTTCGATATCCGGACTTACTAAATTGTACTAGAGTCAATCGGTACATTTGCCGGTTAATAGTTTTAGTTAAGTTTACGAGTCTAGAATTTATTACTTAGTGTCTAGATTAGCGTGGTTTTATTTGACTACTTTTAGCACATCAGTGGTTTAAAACCCAAGTATAAAACATTTAGTTTAGATAAGATGAAATGTCACCCCCAAAACAAAAGATAAAAAACGGGGTATGAAGTTACTCACGCTCAAGTAATAAACTTGAAAGATTGATTATTTGGAGATGTAAGGCCCCGTTACCGGTGCCCTACATATGGTGTTGGATTTACTCATAAACACAGTTCTAAATATCAGAGTTAATTAAAATTTTCGCGGAATAACATAAAACATCAACAGTCATTACAAACATTCATAACTTGTCTTTAAAACATAACTTAAACATGTCTTTTAGTTCAAAACATTAACAAATAGATCTTCAGATGCCAGCTTCTTTATTCTTCCGCCATGTGTCCCCGCTCAAGCCAGCTGTCTCATTCTACTCACCTGCGTGCATACTAAAAGTCAGCTACGCTGAGTGAGTTCTAGTTAATCATACATCATACAATACATATACTTACCTTCAGTTATGCGTTCGAAGATACATAATAATTACTTACTAACTCACTTCCATTACATAATTTCATACATACATTCATACTTTATTGCTTTCATACTATATGTCCATTCTATCTCAGATATTATTAGGGTCTGATCCCTTTCTTTTCTATCTCAGATGTTATTAGGGTCTGCTCCCTCTTCCCGTGGTCTATCTCAGATATTATTAGGGTCTGATCCCTTTCTTGTCTATCTCAGATATTATTAGGGTCTGATCCCTTTCTTGTCTATCTCAGATATTATTAGGGTCTGATCCCTCTTTACTTTTCTATCTCAGATATTATTAAGGTCTGATCCCTTTCTTCTCTATCTCAGATATTATTAGGGTCTGATCCCTTACTTCATCTCCGTACCTTTTATCTTTACATACTCGTAACATACATATACATTCTTTACTCATTAAAAGATATTCATATGTTATACATATATCTATCATACACATTCATATATCATATACATACCTCCCTTGTCAATACGTGCAATATTCGAAGATCGTTCACGTACCGACAAGCTTTCGTTCACATTCAACATATACATACATGAATAACATATAAATCATACATGGCATACACTTACCATTTAAGGTAAGTGTATTAACTATCACATCGAGTATGCACACAGCCCCGAAAACATAACAAAGAAGTGGGGCTAGAAACTCACCTGAATGCGGTTATGTTCACCGTTAATGGTAATCCCTTTCTTGAGCTTAACAATTACACGTATCAATTAACTATCACTACTCATATCGTTTTTCTAGTCTTAATTATTACCCACCACAAACGGGGGTCCGGGGGCAGCGCCCCTGGTAGCGGGGTTCTAGGGGCGGCAGCCCCTAGCAGGTCCAAGGGGTAGAGACCCTAGCTGGGGTCGAGCTGTCTTAACACATTTTTCATTAGGATTTTAATTCATTATTTAATTCGCTATTTGCTTCGCCATAACGAATTAAGCCTAATTCATTAGCTAATTCGTTACTTTCATAATCTAGTTCGTTAACTGATTCGTTATCTAATCATCATCTGATCCATCCTTTGATTCGTTAACTTATCATAACGAATTGGGTAAATAACGAATCACCTGATTCGTTATCTTTTCATAGCGAACTGGCGGGTCACGAATCACTTGATTCGTTATCTGAGCATAACATAGTTCGTTATTTGAACATAGCGAATGGGGTAAATAACGAATCACTTGATTCGTTATCGTATTTTAACAAATGGTGAACTAATTCGTTATCTAATCATAACGAATTGCATCAATCTTATCAGACTTTGACTCCTGGTCAAAGTCAAAATCGTCAAGAACAGCAAATAGTCAACAGAAACGGATTTTTGCAATTAAATCCTCAATTCTTCACAAAACAACACGATTTTGGTATCCATGAACTCGTAATCACATAGCCTACAAACCTTAACCCTCAAATCGGCCAAACATCAATGTTTAAGGGGTGCGATTTAGGCATATAGGTTATGGGTCTTCACACTAACAATTAACCTATCAAACTATGATCAATTTCAGTAAGTTTAGCTTTGTTGGATTCGTTTTTACCAAACTAACACAGATCTATGATTTCTAAACGATTCCGAACCTATATGAACAAGTTCTTGATATAAACGTACCTTAAACGAGTCGAACTACGAACACGAGCTGGTCTTCGAAGTAGGTTTGATTCGTCACAACGTTCTAGCACCAAAATCTTGGGTTTTCAACTTCAGATCTAGGCTCGGGTTAAAGGATGGTCTTGTGTGTGTTTTTGATGGTGTAGGCTAGGTGTAGAGAATGGATAAAAATGGAAAGGTTTAGGGTTTAAAGGGTATTTATACTCCCTAAGCCCATGGACCTAAGGCCCATTCCATTTCTTATTCCATCTTCTAAAGTCCAAGCCCAACCGAGTACAGTTTATTATCTAAACCGATAAACGACACAATATTAAATAAACGAAATTTATTTTATTATTATAACCAAAAGTAGGATGTTACAGGAGATTTGCCGGAACGACGAGTTTAACGTATAAAGCCTAAATAAAAGAAAGTCTTGGATTTAGAAAGGTTTTCTTGAAGATATTTAAATAAAATAATTGTTGCAAAAAGTAAGCAAGTAAAGTTCAAGATTTATAATGTAAGTATTTAAGAATTTATAATAATAACCCTTTAAAAATGTAAGTTTGCTCCTAACCGGGTTAAAGTATCTAACCTTAATATTTACTTAACCTATGTTAAGTAATAGGGTGAGAAAATGCTAAATGCAAGTTCCTTTGGGACAAAGATTGTGACATTCGTCAAATTTGAGTCTAGATTTATATTCGTTTTGTAAAGTTTCATATTGTAAACCCGACTCAATATTTTTAGAACCTTATTTAATTATTGTAGAATATTATTATATACCTCGACCATATATATCGATGTTTGTTATAATATAGTGTTGTTAAGAAAAACATAAGGGGTTTAAAATGATTTTCGTAAACTCGTTATAAGCTCTGGAAACCTTTAAACTCATTTTAAACCATAACTGAAACTTGGAGGGCCATTCGATAAATATGTAAAATACATATAAATAGAAAAATACCTAACCCTAATCATATTATACCAACCTTAGCCACCCATCTTCTTCCTCTCTTGTTTCCAGCCGCCGCCGCCACAGCCACCCCTGCCGGCCACCACCTCCGACGCACAAACCTCAGCCACCCTCCTCCTCCTTCTCCTGCTCCGACGAGCTCCTGCTCCGACAAGCTCCTGCTCCGGCGAGACCTTGCCTAGGCAGCCCATTCACAATTCCAGATGGGATGCCCCCCCCCCTCTCTCTCTCTCTCTCTCTCGTCGCTGTCTTTCGTCTCCAGCAGTTTCGACTCGGATTTTTCCCGGTGCAGAGCCACAAGAATATAAACATCTAAAAGGTAAAGTAATATTAGGCTTTGGTGTTATTAGTTTTTATGTTTATCGATTATAAGATTTAAATCGTTGGTAATCGGTTTTATTTATCGATTATAATCTTTGAAACGAGTTGGATGAGTATGGAGTTGGTTTGAATTGGGGAAAAGATGAACACCCGGGAAATGAATATATTAATTTTTCGTTTAATTAACATATGTTATCATGGTTCGTTTGATTTGTACGTTAGTTGTTGAACTAGAGGTCACGAGGTCGAGTCTCATACTAGACCGGTGTTAGTATTATTTTTATACTTAACAAATCTCGATTACTATTAATACTAATATTATTACGCAAAAATTATTATTAGTATGTTAAACTTACTATTATTTGTATCCATTATAAATATTATTATTTTTATCATTATAATTATAAATATTAAAGTTGTTATTATTATTAATAAAGATCATATTATTATTATTTAGTAAAATCATATTTTTATCCATAATTATTAGCAATAATATTACTATATTTATTTGGTGAACTCGTTTAGAAATCGAGCCAACATCGAGTATGGTATCATTATTTACGATCAATATTATTTATTATTATTATTATTATTATTATTATTATTATTATCAACAACATTTCCATTTATTCTAAGATCGTTATTCTTTAACAATTATTATTAGTATTATACTATATTAGTATTATTAATAATAATTATCGTTATTATTATCATCATCATTATCTTATATATATATATATATATATATATATAACAATCTTTTAGAATTATTATTACCATTACTATCTTATCATTAATAATATTATTATAAACTTTATTATCAATTCAATTTTATGAAAACCGAACTCTTGATTTAAAACCCGTTTTGTTTCTATTTAATATTGGTTTAGTTATTTAAAAGCTCAATATAATAATATTATTTTTATTTTAATTATCAATTAAGTACGAGTCCCTAATTGTTAACAAACTAACAGGTAACCCGATTAACAACCGAACCGTCTCATTCAATGCTTCAAATGTAGTTTCAACTAAAGTTCAAGTTCATTAATATATTTTAATTATCCGTTTTTAATTAGCTTTCAAGTCGGATTCATTCGTTTCGTTCACAAGCTTTCTATATGTCGATCATTTTTTATTTACCGATTCGTCAATCGAGGTGAGTACTTTCATACCCCTTTTTCCATCTTCCGTTTTGAGGTGACATTTCATACTTATCAAACTAAATGCTTTATTTACTTGAATCTTTAAACCCACAAACGTGATTGTATACTTTACTTAAATAAATGCTCGATTTGGTGTTATATGCTTACATGCTTAAATGTTTATTGCTTTGCGGGTAGCCACACTTGAATGCTAAACTTTGAATGCTAAGGCAGGTTGGCCTCACAAAAGCCGATCTATTTGGTATCCCCTTATAGACGGTATCGTGATCCGAATCGAAATCCCGAATCCATTTGGTATTCTCTTATGGAGGGTGTCGTTAATGTATTCTTATTAACGATAACTATTTAGCATGAGGCGGGTAGCCTCATGGACACTATGATCCGAGTATACTTGGTTGTTACCATTTAGAAAGGGTCCGAACTATTTATCTTTTGCATATCTAAATTGTTGCTATTATTTATTGTTTTGTGTACAAATTTTGTGGCTTTTTATTACTATATACTTATATGCTCAAACTTATGAATTGCTCACCAACCTTTGTGTTGACAAACTTTATTTTATGAAATATTACAGGTTTGGCTTTTTTGACTCGAGGACTTGACGAAAACGTTACAAAGACTATTAGGATATTAGTAAAACGAATAGTATAATTGCTACTTGTATTCAACTTGTTTGTGTGGACGAGATGTGTTGTTTATTGATTTGTTGAAATAAAATGAGTTGAATAAATATTGTCAGAACCATGCTGGCCGATGCTAAACTTCCTGTGGTGTTCTGGGCTGAAGCTGTTGCAACAGCCTGTTATATCCTTAATCGAGTTTTAACTGTTAAAAGATTGAATAAAACATGTTATGAACTTATGCATGGTAGAAAGCCTAACTTGAATGGTCTCGAACCATTCGGGTCCCCGTGTTCGATATTAAAGACGAACTCAAAATTTGGTGAGAAAGCCGACGAAGGTATTTTAGTCGGATATGTTGTTGGGATACCCAACAGACGAGTCTTTAATCTATCGACCAGCAAGGTTGAGGTGGTGTGTAACACTGACATCACAAGTTACAAACCACCAAAACCAAGCACGGGACCCGCTGAGGCTTTCGACTATGATAAGCTTTTTAAATCTTTTAATATGCCTTACTTGGATTGTGCAGAAGTTGATGAGAAAATTGCTACGCAGATTCTTTATGATGAGGAAGAAAATTTTGTGCAACGACCGCAGTATGACGAAGGTCAACCTTCCTCGTCAAGTGCTGTTGATACCCCAGCTGCCTCTACAGAAGACGAATTTTTCAATCCTTTTCACTCTCAACAACAATTGCCCATTGATGAACTATCTTCGAACCTGGAAGACAATCTGCAGTCAGTTCGGTTCCGACTACTGGGGTTCACAAAAATCATCCTTTGGAGAACGTGATAGGTGATCTGTCCGACGGTGTACAAACAAGACGAAGCTTGAATGAGCACACTTCTGTTTACACAAGCATTAAAGAAACAGGCATAATTAACGAATGCTTGTACACCTGCTTCATCAGCCAGATTGAACCAAAGAACTATCAAATGGCTCTAAAGGACAGCTCGTGGGTCGAAGCCATGCAAGAAGAGTTAGCCCAGTTCGAGAAGATGGAGGTATGGAAATTGGTTGCAAAACCGAAGAATGTATATGCGATTGGCACCAAATGGGTTTTCAAATGCAAGAGAGATGAAAATGGAATAATCATTAGGAACAAGGCGAGGCTGGTTGTAAAAGGTTTTAATCAGCAAGAAGGGATCAACTACAATGAAGTGTTTGCTTCTGTGGCAAGATTGGAAGCGATTCTACTGTTTTTGGCATTTGCTGCACACAATGAGATGAAGGTGTTCCAGTTAGATGTAAAAAGTGCGTTTCTTAATGGTAAAGTCGATGAGGTTGTGTACGTTGAGCAGCCTCCAGGTTTTCCTGACCCAGATTTTCCCGATCACGTGTTCAAGCTAAGTAAAGCTCTTTATGGACTGCATCAGGCCCCTCGTGCCTGGTATGCAACTTTATCTGATTACTTGCTTGAGAATGGGTTTGAAAGAGGAAAGATCGACAGCACACTGTTTGTCAAGAGAAAAGGGGGAGATTTTCTTTTGGTTCAAGTCTACGTGGACGACATCATCTTTGCTGCATCAAAAGTCGCCATGTGTCAGGATTTTGAAGAAGTCATGAAAAAGAGGTTTGAAATGAGTGCTATGGGTGAACTAACTTTCTTTTTAGGATTGCAGGTTGATCAGAAGAAAGATGGGATGTTCATCCATCAGACTAAATATGTCCAAGACGTTCTCAAACGCTTCAAGATGGAGGACAGCACTCCATTTGATACTCCAGTTTGTGTCAACCACAAACTGGTTGCTGATTCAGACAATGATGCAGACGTGGACCCCACCCAATATCGGGCAATCATAGGTTCTTTAATGTATTTAACTGCGTCTAGACCTGATATTATGTTTGCAGTTTGTCTCTGTGCTCATTTTCAGGCAAACCCAAAGGAATCTCAAATGAAGGGAGTCAAGAGGATATTGCGGTATCTTAAGGGCAAGCCTAAGCTGGGATTGTGGTACACGAAAGGGGGAGACTTGGAGTTGGTCGCTTACACGGATTCTGACTATGGAGGGTGCAATCAGAATCGGAAGTCAACAACAGGGGGATGCTAGTTTCTTGGAGGCAGATTAGTGTCATGGCAGTGCAAGAAGCAGACCTCAGTTGCTATCTCTACCTGTGAAGCAGAGTACATGGTAGCATCGAACTGCTGCTCCCTGATTCTTTGGATACAACAGCAATTGCGCGATTACGGTCTGAATTTCACTCATACTTCTATCTGTATAGATAACACTGCTGCTATCTCAGTAACTAACAATCCCGTAAAGCATAGCAAAACTAAACACATTGACATTCGTCATCATTTTATACGGGATTGTGCTGAGAAGAAATTGATAGTGCTCGAAAAGGTTGATTCGTTAAATAATTTCGCTGATTTGTTTACTAAAGCGTTTGACAGAACTCGTTTTCAAAACCTTGTTGAGCTTAATGGGATGATCAATCCCGAGTAACTGTATTTTTAGTTTTTACTTAAAAAAAACGTCACTATCGCTTAGAATTATGTCGGTTGCTTCAGTTTGAAGGACATATCTTCGGATATGTTTGGTCCTCACTTCTACCAGTAGATTATGAGGATAGCCATTAACCAGATGACTGAAAGTGACCGGGGCGGTTTATGATGTGTTTTATTCATTCGCTGAAAATTAGTCGTTCATACTTAGTTAAAAGGACGCATATTTGTATGTGGTCGGTCCAGCTGATCCATTGGATCTTCAGGATAGCCGTTTACCTGATTACTTGACTTGAACGGGGTGATAGAATTTAAATTTTTTTTTAAGGGAGATGATATAATTCTTCAAGTCTATTACTTCGTAAGAAGTTTCTTTACTATGCTTAAAAGAAAATTGATCCAACCTTGGAAAGTGATAGACAAACTAATTATGTGTGCTTAACTAGTGAAGTTATTAGGCCTAAAAGACTTTAGAACAGTCATTGTATGTTATGGTAGATTTTTATGGTGCGTAAACGTAGAAGTGATACTAACTTAATCTCCTCGATTTTAAGTGGAAACTCATTAAGAGTTGTGCATGTCTCCATATATATCATTCCGAATGATAGGCAGAAAAGCGATTACCCGGTCATACACGAGCCCGTGAGTGTTCTGATTCCCGTGAAGATAGTATGTCAAGTAACTGCAGTGATCCTGATTCGGGACTTGCAGTCGTCTACTGCTTGAAGCCGTGTAACTATTATTATTAAAAAAAAAAATTATGAGTGTTAAGCCTTCTAAAGCTTATAATATTATACTTATCATCAATCAAGAGACAAGAAAGAGAACGGGAAGAAGAGTCTAAAGATCGAAGTGTACTTATTGTTTAATCAGACACTACGGGTCGAGGTCAAATCGGGGTGACTTGGGGAAAGCCAAATACGCTTTGAGAATAGATAGGAGACATCACAATCTCTGATGTGTTGCCCATTTAAGTTTTGAGCTTAATTGAACCTAATCCGTATCACAAAAGCGATGAAAACCATACTAAGTTTGTTCACCTGCTTACAACCTGTTTCTTTATGTCATAATACAGCTGAACATGGATCTAAGTGACAGTTACTTAATTAGTATGATTCCTGTTCGGATCTTTTCTAAAACATGGTAGTCCCCGTAAAGATTGAAATTTGATCCCGTGTACTTTATTTCTAAATTTTATTTTACATATGTCGTTTTATGTTTTAATACCTGGTTACTTGGTCTTTGATCGTAACATTTAACTCTTTAAAGGATGTTTTAAAAGTTAATTGCATAAAGCTCTAATTTATAAGGGTTTGTTGTGTAAATGTTATTTCTAAGCGAAGTTGTCTTAAAAGGTTTTAACTAGCGAAGTTATGAAACAGGCGAAGTTAAGGGGGTAAGCGAAGTTACCCTAACTTCGCCTGTGTAATTTAAACAGTATATATAGAAGACTTAGGGTCAAACTCTTTTCACTTTTCTTTAACCCGGCGAACTTATTTCTTATCAACCTCGGCGAACTTAACTACACAAATCAAACCTCGTTATTATTCATTTTCGATCCGTATTAAAGGTGTGTAGGGTCGATATTACGCTTAATTCAAGTCGATCATGTTAATCAGAGGCCGTTTTGGTCCGATTCGTGACCCCGTTCAAGCAAACCCTTTCAACACCCACTTTTAAACTCGTTTTTACGTGGTCGTAACCAACTTGATAGTCTTGTTCTCCATAAAAACATGTTTCATTGAGACCACAATCATCAAATTATTCAAACGACGTCTCGTCAGAGTGTCTAAGCCTTTGCTGTTTCAGTTCAGGCGAAGTTATGGTTTAGGCGAAGTTGTTCTCAACTTCGCCTTAGGCATAACTTCGCCTGATTCTTTAAATTGTTTTACAAAACTGGAGCGAAGTTGTTCGAGGGCGAAGTTATGGTTAGGCGAAGTTATAACTTCGCCTATCCTATATATTATCTGTTATCAGGCGAAGTTAAAGTAAAGGCGAAGTTATTTACAACTTCGCCCTTCCCTTAAGTTCACCTACACAGAATCAATCATAACTTCGCTCATGGTAACAGGCGAAGTTGTGATCTGCTTTGACGTTTCTCTAACTTAGACCGTTTGTGGTGCAGATATGGCTGCTGTAGCAGGAGCCGGCGGTGATGGTGGTGACGATGGAGGAGATAACAATCGTCAGTTTTTCCCGGGGCATAATATGTACATCACACTAGACCCGGATGCGAGCAGTGTTGATGATTATTGCGAGATCATCACTTTTCTTATCCGCTCGCGTATCTTCCACGCTATTACTACAACTCTGCCGATCTCTTTACCAAACATAGAAGATTTCTAGCAAACGGTTGAGTATGATTGCAGAGTTGAGCCCCCAGTTATGCGTGCAACGGTTAACAATCAGGAAGTGCAGTTCTCGTCAGAACAGATACGGGTTGCTTTGCAGTTTGGGGATGAAACGAGAGATGATCCTACAGACTTCATGGCTCCATTCAGAGATGGTGCTTTTTTAAGAATGGGCTATTCTGGTCCATTGGGGGATACTCAGAGACGCAAGGGATTTTTTTTAGATCAATGGCGCTTTCTCATGCACGTGATGATCGTGTGTATGTCAGGTAGAAAGGCTGGTACGGATGGAATGGGTGCGACGATGCAGTCGGCAATGACAGCACTGACTTACAACAAGCGTTATAGCTTCAGTCAGATGGTGTTCTATGAGATAGACCGTCAAAGACGAGCGGTGGCGCGTGAGAGATTCTTGATGTATCCAAGATTCCTTCAAATGATCTTGAATCACGTGGCTCCCACGTTACCTCAGCACCGTCCGATTCGATATGTGGAGAGTGTCAGCAAGAGGATCTTCGCCCAATGTAGATCGTCAAGTGCCAGAAGTAAACCAGAGCTCCGTCCTCGACATACTCCGTTATTTGGGTACTTGATCAACCCGGAGTATGTTGCAGGTCATGGGGACGAGTTTCGGGATCCGGCACCGCAACAGGCTGGAGTACCTCAACCACCACCTGTGATACAGCAATCTATGCCTGCTGCTCCTGTTGTGGCGCCGGAAGAAAACGTTGACCTTGAAGCTGCTTTTGGCGGCCAAGGATTTTTCGATATGGAACATGTTGATCCAGAGGAAGTGGTACATGTCTCGTCTGCACAGGTTTCAAGTGTGGATGTGTCGATGGCAGCTACGACTGTGGCTGATTCTGAAAGAACTGACTCTGACTCCTCAAACGATGATGTTGATGAAGCAAGACAAATTATGATTACTCAAGAAAGGATTCACGGAAAGAGAAAGAGAGACATAGATGATAGTGAATCAGATTTTGAGGAGGATTTACAACGGTTGGTTCGTCGAGCGAGAAGGGCAAGAACGGGTGAAGGATCGGGAGCTGGTGAGAGCTCGAGGGTGGTTTGTTTTTCTCCACCCGCACTATCTGGTATGACTATGGTCCCTACATCGTTGACAGTTACAGAACCGATCACCTCGGGTGTTCCCGTGTTGGCTACCTCATCCTCCTTTGGCATACCATCCACTACATTTCAGCTCTCGGCGCCAGAGATTGTGACCTTGCCACCTCCAACTCTTACTCCATCGGAGGTCGTTGCAAGATTTGTTGAATCGACACTGGTTGCCACTGCAGGGTTGTCTGTTACGATACCACCTGCGGTTACTTTTACGCCTGTTTCTGATGTGCCGGTTACCTTGGGAATCCCTCCTCCATACGCTCAAGACATTTCACATATGAGGTTTGATTTTGATGCAACCTTATCCGACTCGGAAAGAATAGCAGCTCTTGAAAGGGTCGTGGCAGAACAGTCAAGAGTAAATCTGATCCAGACTCACGCTATTCAGCGCCTCGTTGCAGAGAATCAGATTCAGTCGTCCCTCCTGATTGAGCACGGTAAAATTTTCGATGCCTTGAAACAGTTCTTGGCATCCCAGGGGGAGACGAGCTTTAAGGGTGACGAGCTGAGGACGAAGAAGAGAAACGATCGAGACGATGATCCCAATGCATCGAAAGATGCTGGTGGAGAGTTGCCATGAACTGAACAAGCTCTTGGGACTTCCACAACTCAGGGGGAGTCAACTGGTGCAACTGGCGGATCGGGGGGTGATGACGTGGTGGTAGTGGATGCTGAGGAGGTGTTGGATGATGATGTTGAAGGTGATGATGATGTGTTACCGTTGGAAGAGATCGAGAAGATAGGGGCTGAGATTGTGATTGACAATGAAGTCGAAGAGGGAGAGATTGTGGAGGATAATATTGAGCATGAAATTACGGCAGTTGAAAAGTCAGATTTGGGTCAAGATACGGAATGTGATGAGACTGAATGGGAAGAGCAGCCAAGATGGAAAGAAGGCTACTCTCAGTGGTTCGTAAAGACTAAGAAACCGGCGGTCCCTACTATGTTCAAGAAAAGTTACAACATCAAAGGGTATGCTGAATCGAAAAAGGGGATTATTTGCTGGTTATATGATGAGCAGTTGAGGCTCTTTGTGATTAAACGTTATGATGGGGTTCAGTATTTCAAGAGATTGTTGAGGTCATTGAATACTTTGCCTGAGTGTGAGTGAAGGACTTAGCCAAGTTGGGGTTGATAAACAGGAGTGATGATAACATGGCTAGGATTATTGGAAAGATAGTCTGGAAAGAAAGCATAAAGGAGAAAAAGTTCGAGCTGTTGAAACCGCAGAAAGGAAAGCTCGTTGAAGATAAAGACAGAGGAATGAGAGCTGATGGCAAGCCTTGGATGATAATGAAGTATAAGCCGATCCGGTGCTTAAAAGAAGTGCCGATGAAACAAATGCCCAAGGATATGCTAAAGGATCTGAAATGGTGGTATGTTGATAGTGAAACAGCTGAAGCAGTGATGGAGGATGAAGATGAACAAGAGTTGCTGAGAGTGTATGATCCTATGCACTTAGTGAATTTGTCTCAAGCAGACTTGCAGGTGCTGAACGAGAAAAAGATATTTTACATTACTGCTTGGAAAGAAAAAGCCAAGAAATATCAAAGAGTAGTTTCAGTTTGTGTACGAGAAGGCGTTCATGCTTGAAGACGGGAGATACGAGAGTTTTTGGGATTACAAGACACGTGATTAAAGATAGAGATATGAAGCTACTGCCAAGGGGGAGTCTGTTGGTACATGATGTCAGTAGTTCAATATCTAGTGTCTGTAATCGTGTTAGTTGAATTTGTTTTTGTGTTAGAGATAACTTGTCTCACAAGTTCGCCTGTTATAAGCGAACTTGTGGAACAAGCGAAGTTAGTGACAACTTCGCCTATCATGTTAGGCGAAGTTGTCGAAGTGTATACAGGTTTAGTCTACGGGTTGTTTTGAGTAACGATTCTAGTACGTGTAATTGGTGATTGCATATCACGTGTTATTAGTTGCAATACAACGTGTCTTTTGGGTATTGTAACGTGTTTAGCTTGAGTTTTAACGTATATCGCTTCTACGCTCGTATCGTCTTACGTAGGGATTCCGCACCTACGTAGAACGAGATATTTACGTGTAGATCTGACTGGGAACCTACACAAAGCTTATCCAACTATAACTTAAAATCCTTCTAACATGGATTTCACATGCTTAATATCAAAGAACTTGTAAAAATGATTTTTGAAACTCATATCTAACATTAAACATGTTGAAACAACTATTTTAACAAAACTAGTAAAAAGTTCGGTTCATGGTTTGGACTATTTACGGTTAAACCGAGATTAGTCTCTACAAACCTCAACCATGGAACTTCATAAAATGACAAAAAACTAAAAAGAGTAAAAGTTAGTCATGTTTAATATGTGAAAACAAGTTATGTGTGTGTATATATATCAAGAACACGAAGTCCTCCATGAAACCTTGCTTTACGAGGTCCGAAACTTAACCAACCGGAGTCGGAGAAGTAACTACCAAAGGTAACAAGGGGTGTGTATTATATATATATTGTACCACCATATTCAAGTGTTAGTAATGTTAGATGTACAAGTTAGAATGAAAGACTATGGTTAGTTTGACTTGAGAAGTCAAACCTTCAAAAATACATAAGAAATAACAACCTTGAATCTATGGAGTTTTGAGAGAGAATTTGGAGATGTAGCAAGTGTAAAAAATGGAGGATATGGGTGCGTATATATAGGGTAAGGGTCAAAGCTTCTTTGCAAGGTTCTCTTTTATGTTTATATGAAAATAGGTTGGTTAAACAAACAAGCAAAGCACAAAAAAACAAACAACACCAAAATTGATGTGCAGACACCAGGAGGCGCCGCGTGGCCTCCCCCTTGCCTCTGGTCGCGCGACGCGGCGTTCTTGGGGGTGGGGGGCGGGGTTGGCCCAGCTCGTCTTGTTGTGGTTCGTTTCGCGTCCGGAAGTTCGTTTTTGATGTATTTTGCTCGTTTTAAGTCCGTTTTCGAATACGTAAAAGAGCTTTTTCAAATTGAAAAAATGGGAATGTTTTGGTAACATAAAAATCCAATATTTTATATATCATGAGTTTCGGTTTACAAAACGGGTCGGTTTACAACATAAAACAATATAAATACGAATACAAACACGACCCGAAATTGACGAATGTCACATTTTTATCGTAAACTATACATGTGTCGGTACCATACTAATCGAAATGATTTCGACCAAACAACGACACCGGCATTATTTATTTAGTTTTCTTGAACAATATAAAACCCATGCATATTAATATCTTTTATTTATATCAAGACTCTATAAAGAGTTTCTCTTTCCGTTCTTATAACGAGTGTCGATAACATAATGATTTGAATCATACCAACCAAATTTCATTGCGTGTACTTTGCTAGTTATTTTTGAAATGTTTTTATGATGATTTTTTTTCAGAATACATAATTGAAACAATATATTCAAAATACACAATATTAAAAAATACAAATTTTTATTACCATTATTATATATTAAATGAATAAACTGAAAAGATATTTATAAAGAGAGTAAACTTTCCTATTTAAAAATTATTTTTTAGTTACAGATACTTATAATATATAACGAATTAAAAACAAAAGTTGATAAAACATATGATCCAGCCAAAATGTAATTGCTTTATTTTATTTGAGACCTTTTTAGCTTGAAAAAACAATTTAAATCTTTTTTATTCAATAAACCAATAAGCTTAGGAAAGAGGAAAGTTTTTAAAAAATTATCTATTTTGGTAAATATTTTTAAAATCACCTATTTTGATTAATAATTTTTCCTCTCATCCTATTTTGATAAAAAAAACTCATAAAAATCATTGCATTTTTTATCTCATGTTTAATTAAATAATACATTTTATACCTTTATCACTATCCTTTCCCTCTCCATCACTCACAGGCACTTTTAGAAAATATTAAAAAATTGTAAGCTGTGAATAGTGAAACCCCAAATTTAATTTTTGATATGGTACAAATTATATATATATTTACATAAATATTTCCCATATTTTAATAACTTTTGAGTTAGTTTTACTAAGATACTAGTCATAAGTGGCTTATATGTGGGTTTTAATGCTTTCAAGAGACAACGAGCTAAATTAGAGTAATTTATTAAACCGGTTACCAATCATAAATCCAATTTCGAGAGTTTACGAGTTGACTAGTAGGATAACTTACCTAGGTAGTTATTTCCCCTATTTGAGTTCCATCGCCATTTGTTTGTGTCTAGTTTTTGTGTCTGTTTTAGTTTAAGTATTATTTAGTTTATAGTTAATAATTAAAAAAGACAAAAATCAATTAAATCAATTTATTTAAGTTATTAGTCAGAGTCTAGTTTAGGTGTCGCTAGTGTCCTGTGGGTTCGATATCCGGACTTCATTAGTCTTTACTACAGTCGATAGATACACTTGCCTGTCTAGTGGTCTAGCATTAGGATAGTCTAGATTTATAAATTTAAAACTAGAGTGTCAAGGTTAGGTTAGGTTTTTAATAGACCGTTTCGCACATCAACTTTCTCATATACTCCCTCCGTGTCCACATTTCGTTTTATATTTGTCTCATTACAAGTGTCCACTTTCAAAATTAATTAACTAATTTCCAAGTTTACCCTTAAACACACACAACTAAAATTAATAAACAATATTGATGGACCCACTTTTCAAGGGCATTATTGTCATTTGACAAAAAAAAAGTAATCATTCTATCCACCTAACACTTTGTGTTTTTCAAACATGAACACTTATAAGGGGACGGAGGGAGTAACATTTTCTCTCTTCGCTACTCACAAGCACTTATAACCATACTGTATAATTTGCAAAACTTACCCACATAAATATGGGGAATAGGCTGAGAATGCTCTTATATATACCCTTGCAAATATTAAAAATATCATATATATACTCACTCAAAACTAAAAGTATCATGTATACTCTTACAAAGTTATTAATGTATCATATATACCGATTCATTAAAAACAATTTTAAAAAAACCATATTACTCTGGTTCGACTATATGTGATAAAAGGTTTACAATGTAGACCATTTGATACGATAAACATTAGATTTTTTTTGCAATTTTGAAGAATTGATGAGAGAAGATTTGGTTGCCGTTAACAATGGGAGCGTCGGTCAAAATTAAAATAAAAACATAGGGTATATACACATTGTGTAATGTGAAAGGGTAGAATGATCTATTTATTAAAAAACTGGCGTTTTGAAGGTTAAAATTTTAGATAAATAACGGTAAAAATGTCATTTCTTAAATTTTTATTAATGAATAGGGTATATATGATATTTTAACTATTTAGTTTGGGTATATATGATATTTTAAATATTTTATAAATGCATATTTTAAGTTTTGTTTTGAGGGTATATATATGATATAAGTCCTTTAATAAAACTAGTTGGGTGCCCACGCGGTACGGTGGGGGGGGGGGGCGCAACCTGACATCAATCGCATAATCAGTGTTGGTACATGATTCACCTGATGACAGTTTACACATAACCTAGATGTAGATATGTAATTCGTGTAAAGGTAGTACGCGTGTAACCGGTGGTGAAATCATGGGCATCTCAATAATTTTTTAAACCAACCTGTTTTGATCAGAATCTCGTTCAGACCTGACACTTTTCTAATCTGAAACCTAACCTGACCCATTTCAACTCAAAACTGTACCAACACGAACTGAACTTAATTAACCCTTTTTGTATCAACTTGTTCTGACCCTAATTTGGCCTTACACATGGTCCGGGCTCGTTACTCGACTTGTTGCTGATCCTAACCGGTAATTACGTTATATGTTAATTTTTTAAAGTTAAAGAAGTACAACAATATCATTACTCAAATTAAAGAGAATAAAATATTCGTTTTTATAATATAAATTTTTAAAAATATTAATGTGTGAAAAAATTATGACATCTTAAAAAGTCATGGGTAGTTGTTTTTGAATAAGTGTTAAATGTGTAACTATTTTATAAATTAACAAAGGCGATGAAAGTTCAAGTACTAAACTTGTAAGTTTTAAACATTAAAAGCTTATTACTTTCTTTAAACGCTACCAATAGAAGCTTTAAGCTTTTTTTCCTATCCTAAAAGCTTCAAAGCTCCTTACAAACAAAGTTTTTAATTGAGTTGAATCTTTTTCTTAAAAGCTTGGAGCTAAAATCTCCTAAAAGTATAACATCCTACTTTTGGTTATAATAATAAAATAAATTTCGTTTATTTTATGGTGTGTCATTATCGGTTTAAATAAATAAACTAATAGAAGGTGGGCTTGGGCTTTAAAAGATAGAATAAAAGATAGAATGGGCCTTAGGTCCATGGGCTTAAGGGAATATAAATGCCCTTAAACCCTAAACCTTTCCATTTCTACCCATCTCTACACCATAGCCTACACCTTGGAAAACACACACAAACCCGAACCAAGATCCGAAGGCGAAGACACGAGCTTGTTGGTGCTGGAACATCGTGACGGACCAAAACAACATCAAAGACCAGCTTGTGTGTAACATCCCAAATTTATATAATAATTTTTTAATATATTATTTGTTTTAACGGGAGAGAATTTACTCGAGTTAGTAAATAATAAATAGAGAGATAAGTAGGCTAAGTAAATGGAACTAGTCATGGACTAAAAAGGAAAGATGGGCCTTAGGTCCATGGGCTTAAGGGAGTATAAATACCCCTTAAACCCTAAATCTTTCCATTTTCATTCATAATATCCATCTTATTCTCTCTCTAAACCTAAAACCCACACCCAAACTTACCATAATCGGCCGCAAGAGAAATAGGAGGAACCCAAGACCGAAATCAAACCTTTTGTTGATAAATCTAGATATTCAAGCAAGATACACGGTTCAAGTCCATAATCAAGCTAGCCGCAACCTACCAAACGTCTAAAGGTATGTTTCCTATGATTAAAGGTTACATTTTTATGAACCATTTGCCATGAAACTTGACCCTAGAGTAGATTGGACCTAGATGTCTCATAAAAATACAAAATTGATTAATGGTCATATGGTTGTAAACGGTTCATAAAGGAACCCTAGATCTAGCCTAGAACGTTTAAAGGTCCAAGCTTTATGCCTAAAATGGGTGAGATCTAGATGATAGTATAGTGACGGGGGTGCAACGATTATGAATGATGATAATAGAAGGATAAAAGTTCATGATTTGAACCTTAGATCAATAACTGAGCAAAGTAGAAATCATAAAAATGGAATAATGAGCTGGACTGGAGGATTTTGGCCACTCTATGGAGTTCTCGGCAAGGATTGAGAATCCCTGGTCAAACCTCATGGTTCTCGGCCATGTGGTTTTCGGCCATGGTGTTCTCGGTCTACATGGTTCTCGATCATGTGGTTCCGGCCATGGTGTTCTCGGTCAACCCAAGATCTCGGTCAAAAAGGAGTTCTCGGCCGAGTCCTCTGTGGTGTTTTGGGCTGAATCCAGTTGGCCAGATGGACAGTTGGGCCTGAAATAACTAAGCCCGCATCATATATAACCCATAGTTAAAATCAGATCAGCCCTTCAGCATGAACAAGAATAAACGAGCCCAACTTAGTGTAAGTCCCGAATCTGGATCACTACAATATGATATCAACCAAACGAGTATTGGTGCGGAATACCAACACTCGGTGATTCAAGAACACGTATGATAACAAGTAAAATAACACGGAGTTGCTTCAAAACACACGTATATTATTGAATACGTCGGGTGCTTAATCACTTACAAGACTTCAACATAAGCTGGAAAACTAACAACCTTTTCCCTATACATGATGTAAGCTATATATAGGAAAACCAACACTTAGGCCGGCCCAAACACCAAAAAGCCCACCGAGAACACATAAGTGTTCTCGGTTTACAAGTGCACCCAAAAGCCTAAGCCCAACAATATCTAGACTAAGTATAAACAAGCTCAAACCACAAATATAGGCCCAACAATCTCCCGCTTGGTTTATAGCTTGGTCTTTAATCTTGCTCCATGTAGTCAACGTCAGCATCCTTCAAAGCACCTACCCAAAACTTGCAACGAATGATAGTGGCTACCATACTTGTGAACTCTTTTGCAGCCTCTTCAAAAATGCCATCAGCAACTATCTAGAAAGTATTAAGTGTGTGGATGTCTCTTTCTCCTAGCTTTAACAGGTTTCTTGGTTCAACAAATCGGTACTGATCTTTTCCCTTCTCCAGTTTAATAATGGCAGTGGCAGAAAGGCTATCATAAATCTAGAATTCCATATTATCCAAAGTGCCCTCTGGAATCTTATCAGGAACAGGAATGTAAGTGGCTTTGTTTGTAGCAGGCCACATAACGTTAACCATAGTTTTTCTAGTCCTTAGATCTTGAACCCCTTTGGCTTTCTTTAGGAAGGATTCAGCAGTCTTCATATTCGGAAAGCCTCGATCAACCTCTCGTCTCAGAAAGTTCCAGAACTCAGCACCTCTTTTATCATTAGTTGGATTAGTGAATGGAGAATTGATTAAATCACTTAAATCCACTTTCGTCCAGGAGCCAAAGTATTTCATCTTCTTATGGTACTCGGTGACTCCTGACTTCCTTTTTACCCACCACATTATTTTATCCGCATCAAAGCCACATGATAGAACTCCCGATCGATCACCATATTTACTATTAAAACCCTTTTGAAATTCAATAACAAATCTGTCTGGATGATCCGAAGACTCGACATTTTGATTTGAGTTTTTAATGACCAGCAGCTTTTTCTTTCCCTTTTCAAGCATATTCTTTTTCATTCTATCAGATTTTTCTTTGGAAATGGGAGGGGCATTCATGTATTGCCTTAGAGACTCTAATTCCTCTTGCCTGCTAACATTAGTATTGTCGACTGGACGAGTAGTGGAATCTTTATCTTGATTAGCAGCAGGAGTTTGATGTACCGTATCTTCATTCCTTTTAAACTCATCTCCAAATTTCTAAACAAGCTTTTGTTGGAGATCGAGATACATGGCTGTCAGACCTCCCATGCTGGACTGCAGCTCTTTTATCTTGGAGTCTTTATCTGAGTTGCTAGCTTCAAGTTCCTGAATACGGACATCTTTGATTACTGAATCCTGCTCTAGTTCAAATACACGACGTTGTAAAGCCTGAACATCTACAGGAGCATTCTCAAGAACCACTCCTTTTCCCTTGTTCTGAAGGTAAGTTTCCTGCATAGCAAGGATTTGAGCAACTTTCTCTGAAACACCTGAACTATACTGACCTTGATCATATTGTCTAGATGACCCAGAGGGGATATCTACAGCATCAGTGTGTGGAATATCTGTTTCAAAATCAAAATCATCACCAAAATCACAGGACAATAACTCCATGAAAGACGGCTCAGCAGTGGATGCAACTGGTTCGGTTTGCAAGTCTAGAGCATGCGATTCTGGTTGATCGGTGTTTTGTTGAGGGCTGGTGGTTGATGTTGATGTTGGTGCTGGTGCAATTGTTGGTGTTAGTGTAGGTTCGGTTGTTTCGACTTCACTGACCAACTTGCCTGATCTCAAATTAATCCTTTTTCGTTTACGATGGATGAGATCAGCAGTTGGTTCTTCAACATAATCTTCCTCAATGTTTCCAGTAGCTGTCTGAGGAGGCTTCAGAGCAGTTGACTGAAATAAAACTTTAGCAGCTTCGAGGGCCTTCAATTTTTTATCGTCTGTAAGAGTACTTGACTGACGGTGCTCTTCTTTATCTTCCTCATCATCAGAAAGTTCAAATGTTGCAACCCGTGGTTGAGCAGGTGCCACATGCTCGTCAGCGACTTGAGCTATGACGGGCTCAGCTTCGGTCTCAGCAAAACGTCCGAATTTTACTAGGGGTCTCAATCCCCTATAAGCCACTTTGGCTCCCTTTCTCGACTGCTTCATTAACCCAAAGGAATTGGGTCCCATAGACTTCATATCTAAGGTCTCAACAGACTTAACCAAGTCGGTATAATGAGAATCAAAAATTATCTGTAAGAACCTTGGATACATCAAGAACATCTCCTTCTTCTTTGCCCTCAAATTGCTCATCATTTCATTGAAAACGAACTTGGAATAGTTGTAATTCCAATCCATGATCAGAGCAACATCGGCAGACGTCTGATTGTGACTGATTTCATCTGAACCTCCCTTTATTCCCGAGATGCATGTGAAAAACGTGTGCAATAGATATCTCTAGTAAGGGTGAAACAGCTTCTTGATTGCCGGAGGATAAGTGCCTTCATACCCCATTCTTGTAATAACTTCAGTAACTGCAGCTGTAGAGTACTCTGTAGGGTAATCAGGTTGATCTCCAAACAAAAGTGCCTCTCTGATAATGGCTTCAGTAACAATAACAGGCTTCATCTGTATTTTGGAGTCGATTGAAGTAACTCCATCCGCTCCTTGAGAGTTGATCTTTGCATTCTTCCAGAAATCAGTAACCATTTTCTTGCAAATGACAGGATTCTCACGAAGAGCATGAGAAATCCTGCAAGTATTGAGCCCAACAATCATTAACTTGAACTCCTTGTGGGCCAGTGGCGGATCATACTGGTGACCAGCTATATTATGAGTGTTTACAAACTTTAACGAATTTTGATCAGCCATATCTGCACCAAACTTAACAAGTTAGATAGAAGTAATGGACGTTTGAACCAAAAATTACGATACAATTGGATTATTAAGCAAGGTGGGCTCAAATGAAATTATGACAGTCCAGGCTAACTTGGAGTGGCCCAAAATTATGCTACAAAGAGGATCTGGGCCCAAACAGTGAAGATTGCGCCTGACAGGGGAAGATCTCGGTCAAGTAAGAGGGTTTTCGGTCAACTGAAATCAATGAAAAGTAACCGAGAACAAGGGTTCTCGGTCCACATTTGACCGAAAACAAGGGGGTTCTCTGTCACTTATATGACAAGATATGGGAGTTCTCGGTCAACAAAAGTCAAACCAAGAACTTCTTCCCAACTGGGGCAGAGAACCCCTTGGGTTCCACCTTGGGAGTTGTGTAATCATCCTCAACCTGCCGAGATCCCTAAAAATCTCCATTAAACCTGTAACAACACACACATAATCAACCGAAAACCCCTAATTAACCACTATTCAATCCATCAAAACCCCTTTTACTCATAACACCAATGATCAGAGTTCATCAAGTCATCCGTAAAGGCAGTTTGTGAGGCCACAACAATAGAACTTAGTGACATGTATACCATATGTAATTATCTCCAGTACCTGCTAATTACCAAACACACTTGAAGCTTTGATTAGTGAAAGAGTTTTTGATCTCGGCAAGAATATTATAGAATAGGATCTCGGCTGAGAGGGTTTTGAGATTGAAAAGATAATAAAAGTGAAAGAGGAGAACTCCTTAATATATTTATATCAAACTCAATGGGCCGAAAACTCTTTGTGGGCTCAAAGTGAGCCGAAAACCCAAAAACCAGCCCAACTGGACTCAAGATCCATTGGATGATATCCAAATCTTTTCAAAACCCAAGTTTTAAGAAAAACACCATTTACACAAACGTTTCGAGGAGAGTAATTTCGAGCAACCACAAAATTAGACAAGACGAAGTAAAACAAAATTAAAAGTAAATTATCTTCACCAAAAAAACAACTCCCTTTATATTTAGCGTCGGGATCAAATTTCAGTTCTTCGTAAAACTGCTGCCCTTTTATGAAAAGATCCGAACATGGAATCATATCGTTTAAGAGGCTGTCACAAGATTTCATGTTCAGCATTATTATGACATCTAAGAGACAGATTGATAGCGTGTATCCCATACTTATCATGATCTTTCATCGTATCAGTGATATGATTAAGGTTCAGTTAGGCATAAAGCTTAAATGGACATCACTCATGGACCTGTGATGCCTCCTATCTCTTCTCAAGGCGTATTTGGCTTTCCCCAGATCACCCCAATTTGACTCCAACCCCCTAGTGCTTGATCAAAATAATTTTTATACAAAGCAAGGCTTAGATTTAAGGTTGAACATTGGACTTAGTGCCAGTAAACTGACAGGCCTTTCATTTGAGACATGACAGGACTTACTTGTGTGCCCCCATCTCTGTAGTTTTAGTTTGAACCCATGAAGCCTTGATAATGAGATAACTTTAATAGACATAAATTACTTAAATCACAACCCCTTTTTTTAATAATAATAGTAGCAATAGCATGACATATACAATATTTTTGGCGATCAAGACACTAACGGGCTCGTGTATGACTGGGTAATTGCTTTTCTGCCTGTCATTCGGAGAGATGTATCTGGAGACATGCACCTGTCTTCAAAATGACTCTCCACATTGAGTTTAGCAAATTTAGTTTATATCACTTTAACTTTTACGCATCGTGGAAAGTATCATACACATCAATTACTGTTCTAGAGCCTTTTAAGCCTAATAACTTCACCCGTTAGGCACACAGAAACAATATATCTATCACTTTCCAAAGGTTGGATCAATTTCCATTTGAAAGTTTTTAGAGCTTCTAAAAAGCTATTAACTGAATAGTAATATCCCTTCTCGGAGAGTTAAGTAAAACACTCGTGTTAAGCATTCAGTCACCCCGGTTGCTTTAAGCTTTCAGGTTAATGGCTATCCATTGTAACCACAAGTGGTTAACCGGACCAAACATGCATGAAAACACATGTCCTTCCAACTCAGAGTTACCGACATAATTTTAAGTGAGAGAGCACGAAACACAAAAACACATATCATAATCGCCCCGGGTGCTTTCAGTCGTTAGGTAAATGGCTATCCTGTGAAACTACAAGTAGAACACCGGACCAACCATATACAAGTATATGTCCTTCAAACTTGAGAAACCGACATAATTTTAAGCGAAAATGAATCTTGAAAAACTAAAAAAAAATTAATAATAAAGACAACGCACACACACTATTATTGACATTTTGATTTTTAAAATAATAAAGACAACGCACACACACTATTTTTGACATTTTTGAATTTTCTCCCCCTAAATTTGTACAAAAACTAAACAAAAGTATAAATTTATCCCCAAAAAGACTCAATCCTCGAAGCGTAGCATTTTAAGAAAACTCACAAGCACATTAAATTTTGCTGTTCCGACCGGTTTTGTAAATAAGTCCGCCACGTTATTATCGGTGTCGACCTGTTCAAGATGAATCAATTTTTGGTCGAAACAATCACGAATAAAATTAATTTTAATATCGATGTGCTTGGTATTAGAATGTTGGACTGGGTTTTTCACAATAGCAATGGCTGCATCATTATCACAGAAAATGGGAGTGTCAAGAAATTCCAAACCGTAATCCAGCAACTGATTTTGCATCCAGATAACCTGAGAGCAGTAAGCGGACGCAGCAACATACTCTGCTTCGGCTATCGAAGTAGACACTGTTTGTTGTTTCTTACACTGCCATGAAATGAGCCAATCTCCGAGAAACTGGCAGCCAGCTGACGTGGATTTCCTGTCAATGTCATCTCCACCATAATTGCTATCAGCAAAAGCATAAAGATCAAATTCTGATTGTTTGGGATACCAAAGACCTAACTTCGGTTGTCCCTTCAGATATCTAAAAATACGTTTAACAGCAATTAAATGAGAGAGTTTAGGATTAGCCTAGAAGCGAGCACATTAGCAGACTGCGAACATTATGTCGGGACGACTGGCTGTGAGATACATCAGAGACCCGATCATCGATCGATAATATTTCTGATCTACGGGACTCCCTTCAGGATCAGATGACAAAAGCGGTCTTTCAGCCATTGGAGTATTAGCACTCTTGGAATCTTGAAGCTCAAAATTAGCCAGCATATCTTCAACGTACTTTCCTTGATGTAACAGAATTCCCGTTGGACTATGCCGAACCTGTAATCCCAGAAATGTTGTCATTTCACCCAACGAGCTCATCTCAAATCTTTTCTTCATAACGCCTTCAAATTCTTTGCACAAGTCAGCACTGGTGGAACCGAAGATGATGTCATCAACATAAATCTGAACCAGAATCAAATCCTTTCTGAAAGTTTTTCGGAACAAAGTTTGATCAATCGTTCCCCGCTTGTAGCCGTGGTCAAGTACGTGCGCGGTCAGTGTAGCATACCACACTCGTGGAGCCTGATGTAGCCCGTACAGAGCCTTGTCTAACTTGTAAACATGATTTGGCTTCTTAGAGTCAACGAAACCCGGTGGCTGACCGACATAAATTTATTCTTTGACCTCACCATACAAAAACACTGTTTTAACATCCATCTGATAAACTGTGAAACCCATGTATGATGCATATGCCAGAAATATTCTAATTGCCTCAAGTCTAGCTACTGGAACATAGACTTCTGTGTAATCTAACCCTTCAACCTGGCGAAACCCGTGAACTACCAGTCGTGCCTTATTACGAACAGTAACCCCGGTGTCATCTTGCTTGTTCCTAAAAACCCATCTTGTATCAAGAGCTTTCTTTCCTTCCGGCAATTTAACCAATCTCCATACCTTCAACTTCTCAAACTGATTCAGTTCTTCATGCATAGCATCAACCCAACTAGGTTCTTGAAGGGCCATCTCAACATTCTTCGGTTCAATTTGAGATATGAAACAAGAGAACATGCAACTGTTTATGTGTCCGGTCTAACTTCCGGTGGACACACTCTCTTCAATGGGTCCTATGACGTTCTCAATCGGTGATTCTTTTGAATTCTTGAAGAAAATAAATGATCAGAAACATCATTGTTAGGTTGAAGACTTGTTACATTCTCCCCGGAGTCAGTAAGGGGGTTTTTCCATCCAGACGTTGTTGTACTGTGAGAGTATGAGGTGCCGGCAACGTATTCATCTGGAATGGCGTCGGGAAATAATGTTCTCCCGAATATCTGACGAACAAAACTCTCCCCTTCAACATTTGCAGTATTCTCAGACGAGATTGGTTGTGAATGATCGGTCTCTGAAGATTGGATAGGCTGATTGTCGGTTGTGGTTGAAGCACTGTCATCTCAATAACCTCATCATCCAGTGACGGAGAAATATGAGACAGTGATTGAGAACTGTCTTGAGTAATCTCCACTTTGGAACCACCTTGAGAGTCTGTGATGATGACTGGAAACACATTAAAAGGCTTGAAGAATTCATTGTAGTCGAATAGCCAATCAGGACCAACACGTCTTTAGTTTCATTTTCTTCTAACCAACCAACTTCATAGGATTCTATAATCTGTTTAGTGGACTTGTTGTAAACCCTGTAAGCTGTATTTCCCGCATATCCAACGAAGTAACACTCGTATGCTGCAGCTCCAAACATTGGAGTGGTTTTTAGATTTAGCAACGTGCACGAACACCCAAAGGCTCTGAAATGTGCGACAGTGGGTTGATGACCATAAACGATCTCATACGGAGTCTTCATATTGGACTTATTGATTATCACCCGGTTCTGAACATAACAGGCCGTATTAATGGCTTCTGCCTATAAAAACAATGGCAGTTTGGAGTCACACAACATCGTTCTTGCTGCCTCGATTAGAGTTCGGTTTCTTCATTCAGCGACCCCATTTTGTTGCGGTGTCCTTGGAGCGCTATACTGACGAAGCACCCCCTTTTCTGAGCAAAAATAATTCATAACCACATTCTTGAATTCCGTTCCATTATCACACCTAATTCCTTTCAGCTTTAGGTTCAGTTGATTCTCCATCAACACTACAAACTTCTTGATCAGATCTACAGTTTCACTCTTATTTGACAAGAAAAACACCCACCCATGTAAAACGTGAGTAGTCATCAGTAATAACAAGACAATAAGAGCTACGAGACAGACTTAAAACATGAACCGGCCCAAAGAGGTCCATATGAAGAAGCTGAAGAACTGACGAAATTGTATTAATTAACTTAGGTTTATGAGATTTTTGATGATGCTTTCCCAAAGCGCAAGCCACACATTTTTCAACAGTCACAAAATCCTTGATTGGTAAACCACGCACTAGATTGTTTTTAGCAAGACGATTCAGGTTTTTAGTATTTGCATGACCAAGCCGACGATGCCAAAGCATCGCCTTATGTTCTGACACTTTTGAAAACAGACAGGTTATTTCGTCAGGAACATTTTTGTTCATGTCGATCACATAAGCATTATCTTTTCGTTGTGATCGAACAAGAATCCACTCTTCTGGTATAATTATGCCAGGTTTCAGAATTAAGCACTCCTTTTTGGTAAAATGAGTTGAAAAATCTTTGTCACAAATTTGTGACACGCTCAAAAGACTATGCTTCAATTCTGGGACAAAATTAACATTTTCAACTTTTAAGACACCGTTACTTACAGTACCCTTTTGAATGATATTTCCTTTCTCTCCTCCCGCAAAGGACACATACCCACCATTAAATGTTTGAATGTCGTGTAGTTGGGTGATGTCTCCTGTCATGTGTCTGGAACAGCCACTATCAATATACCAAGGTCTGATGATATTCCTCCATAGTTTTCCCTGCACAAAACGCGGGATTAGTTAGTTTTTGGTACCCAGTCCATACTTACACTGGGTGACCCTGATTCGTCTACAGTTGTCACGGATTGCCATGACATATCCTTTTTATCATCAAAAATAGTTTTTGTTGACTCTTTGGCTGGAGATTTAGGAAACCATCTATGTCTGTGAGACTTGGAGTTATAAGTACGAATGGTTGTCATGATCTCCGGTGACATAGACGTAGATTTATTAGATGAACTCATTTTCTTCTCCTGTTTAGGTCTAGTGTTAGTGTTTATATGTGATTTTGAACTTGAAACACCTTTACTAACCCTTCTGTTGATCATGTTGGGTTTGGTCTGAACTAGCCGAATAATGTCTAAACCCTCTCCTATATGCATTATGAGGCACATATGGCATACTCCTTTGATAAAATCCGTAGTATGGAGTGTACGGACGATGTGGACAATTTCTGGCAATATGACCAGGAGTGCCGCAGTTAAAACATGTCTGACGTTTTATGAAAAATTCACTCTGGGCAGCTCCTTGTCTGGACTGGTTGTGTGGACCAGTCTGTTTAGATTTGCAAGAATTCACATTTTTCTTTTTAAACTTATCATCTTGTTTGTCATTAGAGCATCCCTCATTGACAAACTTAGGTGCAACATATTTTTCTGATGTTTTTGAATTTTTTGAAATTTTGTTTTTATTAGAAATCACATTATTAGAATTTAAGGTTTCAACCGAATCAATCACACAGTATCCTTGCTCTTTAAAACAGAGCCCACACAAACAGTCGGAATAACATAATTCAAAACGGGAAGTTCTAACGAAACATTTGAAATAAAATTATTATCAAAATCAAAACAAGGGTCGTCATCCTCATCAGTCCACTCCTTCACAATTAATTTTTCTGCACATGAAGTAGACATGTTAGAATCGTTCATCTTTAAAATAGACGAACCAACATCAGTAGAGCTGGTTCCTTCACCTTTGTCTTGTTTACCATACTTCATATCCTTTATCTTTTCTTCCTGTTCTTTGGTGACAGGAGTAGGGACATAATTTTGATTGTATGGTGGGGGAACTTGGCTGAAACCTATCCCCTCCCCTTCATTTTCTTTCCACCATAGTTGGTTTTCAATCATCGAGTTGACTACTTTACTCGAACCTTCGAATTTTTTAAAATTAAATTCTGCCTTTTCAAACTTACTAGTTAGATTTAAAATTTCTAACTTGGAAGCTTCCAGTTTAGCAGTCAACTCAGCGATTTATTGTTTAGCATCAAGATAGTGACAGCTTTTAATACTAAAATCAGACTTAAGTTTCTTAATGTCTTTGTTGAGAGATTCAATTTTATCTAAAAACCCTTTTTCATTTTTCTTAAGTTTAAAACTCTCTGATTTTATTCTTTCCATATCTCTAATTAGACTGTCATTATGAAGTTGATACATCTCAATTTTCTCACCACAAAATTAAAGAACATGGTTGAAAACGTACCTCAGATGAATCCGGAGAAGTGAACGCCATGTATGCAAACTGGAGCTCCTTAACCTTCTCCTCAGCAGTGTTTTCCTCTTCAGATTCCTCAACTGTTGCGAAATTAGCAGTTTGATTTCCAATGTTCAGTGCAGCCATCTGACCTTCCCATGAGAACGTTTGAGCAACCATACCTCTTTCCCCATTACCTGAACTACCTCCAGCTTCACCCCGAGCATTTCCAGCTGGAACCAAGACCTTTCCGTATTCCCTTCTTTAGCCGGATTGGTGCATTCACGAGGAAAATGACCCAGCTCATGACATTTGTAACACCTGAGAGTTTCCTTGTTAAAACCCACTTTTTGATTATTTGGCATGTTCCAGTTATTTCTACCCGTCCTTTTGGTAAACTTCTTAGCACGAAAAACCACCATGGCAATTTGCCACGAGATGTCCATTTCTTCAACATCATCAGGATGAATCTAATCAAATTCAGTAGCAGCCATGGGTTGGACCAAATCTCCGGCCAGAAACGTATGGTAACAATTCATAAATCCTGCCAATAATGCAATATTTTCTTGAGTTTCTTTAGATGTAGTAGGAATCTGGTTGGAGTTTACACTGGAAGTGGTTTTCCCAGAATCACTGACTGACTGACCAAATTTGGTAAAAAATACCAGAGCTGGATTAGGTGAATTTGATGACGATGATTGACCAAGGGTGGACGAGAACATCTGAAAGTTTCCCGGGTGGTGGTAGTTGAGAAGGCTAAAACAGTGAGAAACTATCTTGAGACATGAGAGCACTGTTAGAAGTAACGTTATATCCAGCAGCGCTATAAGAGCTAGCATGATTTATTACCCGCTGTTTATCATCCATATCGTAGGCCTTAATGCAATCATCTCAGTCATGCTCATTATGTTAAGATCTTTGGTCTTTTTGATGACTGCAACATGCATGTCCCAATTCTTTGGCAGAGAGTTCACCAACTTGTTGTTAATCTCTGAGGTTTGTAGAAAGATTCCAGCAGTTCTCATTTCAGTTACAAGGGATATAAACCTTTGAAGCTGAGATTCCAGTGTCTCTCCCAGAACATGATTAAACATATTAAACTTTTGACGCAGCAGATCTTGACGACTTCTTTTCATATCCTCATTTCCCTCATAAACTTCTATCAGAGCGGCCCACAACTCTTTAGCCGATCGGAGTTCTCTAAACTGAAGTGCAATCTCGGGTGTGAGTGCCATAGTTAGAGTTGAAAGAGCTTTCTCATCTTCTTCGACCTTTTCAAAATCAGCATCATCATATTGAGCAACTAGATTTATAAGGACCTCGGTTGATCCATCCCTTTGGTAGGTGATTATTTGAGGTCCTCTCACGATGCTTTTCCAAATTTTTGAGTCTTTCATCTTGGCATAGTGCTCAAAACGAAATTTCCACTCATTGAAACCTTCAGAGGATAATAAACGAGGTACACGTGTAGCAGTACCCATGATTGAATCAAGTTCTTGGTGAAGTGACGAGTTGGTTGAGTTGTTGCCATTGGTTAACTGGGCCATTTCAAAACTGTTACTAATTTATTTTAGGTCCAATTAGAATATAAGTCCAATATGACAAGCCCAAACCAACAGACTGGGCAGAGAACAAAAATGTGGACTGAGAACTAAGGTGAGAACTAAGGTTGACAGAGAACACAAAGCTGACCAAATACTTGATCGAAAACTACTCACCAAATTTTTGACCAAAAACTCTCTTTGACCGAAAACTTAAAATGATGACAATTCGTTGACCGAGAACCACAAATGTTGACCAGATCTTTTGACCGAAATCTCTGATTTTGGGCAAGATGTGGCCGAAAACTAAGCAAGCCGAGAACTTAGGTTTATTGACCGAGAACTAGGTTTATTGACCAAATCTATTGACCGAAATAAACTGATCTTGACCGAAAACCACAATCTTTCCAATTTTCTTGTAACAAACTTTCATAAATTAGGGAATGATGATATGTTTTCAAGTCAACCCAATCTTTACCCAAAAATAGCTTAGCCTTCTCTTCCGATCAACTGTTCGCCGAAAAAACTCCTACACCACCAACAACAATACGATCTTAAATCCGTTGATATCACAATAACGAGCCTGAATTTATCAAAGGCTCTGATACCAATTGTAAGTCCCGAATATGGATCACTACAATATGATATCAACCAAACGAGTATTGGTGCGGAATACCAACACTCGGTGATTCAACAAAACGTATGATAACAAGTAAAATAACACGGAGTTGCTTCAAAACACACGTATATTATTGAATACGTCGAGTGCTTAAGCACTTACAAGACTTCAACATAAGCTGTAAAACTAACAACCTCTTCCCTATACATGATGTAAGCTATATATAGAAAAACCAACACTTAGGCCGGCCCAAACACCAAAAAGCCCACCGAGAACACATAAGTGTTCTCGGTTTACAAGTGCACCCAAAAGCCCAAGCCCAATAATATCTAGACTAAGTATAAACAAGCTCAAACCACAAATATAGGCCCAACACTTAGAATCATATTAGTTAACTAAAATACCAACTTAAATAATTGCGCGGTTAATTAACAAAGATATATATTTAACAGTTAGCCGTGCTCAGTTAAGGAAAGGGATAACAATTAACGGCGAACGCAACAGGATCCAGGTGAGTTTCAAGCCCCATTCCTTGTTATGTTTTTCGGGGTTGTGTGCATACTCGATGTGATAGTTAATACACTTACCTCTAATGGTAAGTGTATGCCATGTATGGTTTATGTGATAGATATTATGTTATGATTGTGAATGAAAGCTTGTCGATACGTGAACGATCTTCGGATATTGCATGTGTTGACAAGGGAGGCATGTATATGAAAGATGAATGTCTATGATATAAATATATGTACGATATATGAGTATGAAATGACGAATAAAAAAAGTATATGTATGAGTATGTAAAAATAGTATGAACGAAGATGAAGAAAGAGGGATCAGACCCTAATAATATCTGAGATAGAGAAGAGGGGATTAGTCCCTTATAATATCTGAGATAGAGAAGGAAAAAGGGATCAGATCCTAATAATATCTGAGATAGACAAGAAAGGAATCAGACTCTAATAATATCTGAGATAGACAAAGGAAAGAGAGATCAGACCCTAATAATATCTGAGATAGAAAAAGAAGGGATCAGACCCTAATAATATCTGAGATAGAATGGACAGTAAATATAAAGTATGAACTTAATAAAGTATGTAAGTGTGTGTGAAAGTATGAAACAAAAGCAAATTAGTATAGTAATTATTATGTATCTTCGGATGCATGATTGAAGATAAGTGAATGTATTGTATGACGTATGATTAACTAGAACTCACTCAGCGTAGCTGACTTTTAGTATGCACACAGGTGAGTAGGGTGAGACAACTGGCTTGAGCGGGGACACATGGCAGAATAATAAGAGTATGGCATCTGAAGACTGATGATGTTTTATATTTAACGTTTTAAATTTGAAAGACAAGTATGTTTTAAGACAGGTTATGGTTTATTATTGATATGTTATTGAAAGTTTATATTCCGCGAATGTTTTAACTAACTCTGATGATTAGAACTATGTTTATGAGTAAATCCAACACCAAATGTAGGGCACCGGTAACGAGGCCTTACATCGTGTTCGTATACCAACTCGCTTAAGGTACGTTTATGACTTGAACTTGTTTGTTTAGGTTCGGATTTCGTCTAGAGATAATAGATCTAGGTGTATATGGTAAAAACGAATCCAAAACAACAAACCTCACTGAAATTGGTTAAGATTCGAGGGGTTAATTGATTGATAAACAAGCTGTACCTATATATGCCCAAATCGCACCCCTTAAACATGAATGTTTGGCCGATTTGATGGTTAGGGTTTATAGGCCTTGAATTACGAGTTCAATGGTACCAAAATCGTGTTGTTTCGTTAATGTTTGAGGGTCCAATCGCAAAAATCTGATTCTGTTGACTAATTGTTGTTCTTGGTAATTTTGACTTTGACCCTGAGTCAAAGTCTGGGTAAGATGGATGCAGTTCGTTATGAGATAACGAATTAGTCATCCATTCATTAAGTCTAGGTAACGAATCAGTTCAACCATTCGTTAAGACAAGATAACGAATTAGCTCACTAAATTCGTTATGTTAAGGTAACGAATCAAGTAATTCGTTACCCGCCAGTTCCTTATAAAAAGGTCACGAATCAGAGGACGAATCAGATGATGATAAGAGGGCGAATTAGGATAACGAACCAGATCACAAAAGATAACGAATTAGACTTAATTCGTTACAGAGAATGGACTAACGAATTAGAAAATAATTTAAAATCCTAATGGAAAATGTGTTAAGACAGTCAATGAAAATAATTTTTTTCCTAAGCTGACCTGGCAGCTTAACCCCAGCCAGGGGCTTTGCCCTTTGGACCCCGCTAGGGGCTGCCGCCCCTAGAACCCCGTTGCCAGGCGATGACAGCTCGCATCTCGTGTTTGGCGTTTGAGAATTAGAACATTCTCGTAATTATTAATGCAAAAGTAAAGTTAAGTAACATTAATTATTCATCACATGTGAGTTATAAAACAAACTACAGATGACTACTTACCGTAAACAAATTGGCTGCCCGTAATCGTGAATCAACAGCAACATAAGACCAATTACAATCACATCATACGAAAATCCAGATCATTATCTAAAAGCACAATGCATAATTTCATCAAATATAATAATCTGTATCCTTAAGACAAAGAAACAGACATGTCCATTGTAACGAAAAAGTGAAACGAACTTGGTAGAAACAAATGTAATGTAATGTGATGAAGGTTAACACCATGTCTATTCAGCTTAATATAAGGTTGGTACAAAATTAAAAATAAATTTACACATAATGGTAGAACATATCATAACACACATTTAATGAGGACTATATGTTTTATGTGATAAATTCTTTTCTTGGTTTCTATTTAAAAATCTGTGAGCAATATTATTTCACAATTTTTAAAAGAATTTTTATATATATACAAATATTAGTTTCTAAAAGGTTTGAATTTTTGACAAATCTCAATAGTGTTCAATTATTTCACAAATCCTAAGAGAAGTCATTTGGTTTCTTGAAATACAATATCATGAATACTTTGAAGTAATTCTGTACGAAAAATTCTTTGGTTGTGTCTTATGTAGTCTAGTCGATTTTCTTCAATACATACATAAGCGTCAACAATGTACTCAGGGCCGGCTCAACGTCCTCTGAGGCCTAAAACTAACTAAAATGTTGAGGCCTTTTTATTTTCTTATCTTTATGCGTATAACGCTAGAGAGTATACAAGAATTATAGAATATGGATGATATGCCGTGATAATGTATTTGAAGCAATCATCCTTAGCATGTGGCACATCATTGAGTTACTAATATTAAAAGAAGTCTACTTTCAAAATCTCATAATACATAACTCTTATTTAAGATAGAGGCCCTATAAATCTGAAGGCCTAAAGCCATTGCCTCGTTTAGCTTACCCACGAGACGGCCCTGAATGTACTGCCTCTGAAAGGTAATGTGTACACGTTGCTCCTTTCATGAAGCACGTAGCGGTAGTACATGTTGATAGTAACTCGTCTCTCCCGGGTGCCCCTCGGGAACACGTAAAGAAAGATTTGGTGACCATCCACTATCACCATATGGGAAAAGCAATGGATATTGTAAAGATATGTATGATGGGTGTTGCATGCTTATCAGTTATTCGTTTCACCATGTCATCTTTATGTCGAATAACAATGTCATATTGATGACATGTTAGTCACCATCAGAAATAATGGCCCCAAGTTTGCTGCTGGTTGGTAGGTTGTATGAGCGAAGCCTATCAGAACCATAAAGACAAACACTAAAACCGGGCGTCTCAACAGTTGATATCAAGCGCATTGCAATTTTCAAGCGCATTGATCAACATGCGTACAGTTTCGGCATCGTGTTGAGACTGACTCTCACTACTAAAAGCATGAAGTCTATTCGAGATTTTGTTCTCAGTGTCATAAACGTACATTTGCAAGAAACGTGGTCTTTTGCTGGGAGGCGGACAAAGAGAACCTAGCCAGTGATGAATCTGGCCAGATATCTTGAAAACATAAGGACCTGAGCCTCGATTAATATTGTTATCAATCTTAGCACCAAAAGATGTCATAGAGAAAGCAGAGTTGTAAGCCCTGATGTTTGCTATAAATTCAAGACTGTTGGAATAGATGAATGATTGTAACATAAGGTTTTCTAGGAAGGGGAAGAGCAACGGTACCACCTTTGCAACACTGATTGTATATAACATTTTGACGGGAAGATTTGGATACAATTCGTTCGTCATACCATAAGAGAGCACCGCAATGGCCACAAACTTTGTCACAGTCCCCATTGTCTATATAGAAAGGTGATACAACATACAAACGACATACAACAGCCGACCGACGGGCTGCAGTAGTAGGTGACTCACACCTGATGTTGTCAATTGCCATTGATGATGAAGTAGCGGGTGAAAGAAAAACAAATATATTGACCCTCAAATCACAATGCAACAAATGAAAGAAAATAACTTGGCAGCATACGGAACAAATGAGACAAAAAAACGTACCAATTTTATCACAAAATCATATCGCATCTACATGCCCGTCCACAATCACATGCCATACAAAAACAAAATATGAAAATACAATTACTAATCTAGGTAATACAATAACACTAAAATGAAGGTGGGACTGGTTTTGGTGATCACAGGTTTAATATATTGTGTATGCATTTAAGTTCACTTTGTGAGATTTCTTATCTGGTTGAACCAATTGGCCCATTTATTTTTCAGCTAAGTTCTTTTGTAATGCTAAAGAATGACACAAATTGGCATATTTGGACTAAAACCGTGTATTTGGACAAACTAGAACGACGAAATCCACAGTTCACTGAAATAAGTATTATAATAAAGAAATAGTGAAAAGACATGTCTACCCCTGACTTAACGATTAAATTTAACGGGGTTAGTGATTTGGATGTAATTGGCAAGAATTGGGAAACGTGGAATGTCCATATGCAAAAAATAAACTTTTTGGACTAAATTCACATTTTTTGACAAACCTTAAGGACGAAAATGGCATTTTACTTCATTTCCTTTCTCTCCTTAACTTAACTCGGGCATAAAAGTTTTGTATCTACTTCTAGCTAGGTAACTATTTAAGTCTTTTTTTAATTTATATCATTTTTGAAAATACGAATACTATAGCTTGCATTGCATGAAATTAAATTCAAATAGTTACTATATAAAAGAAAACGTAATTATCAGATGATGTAAAAAAAGTAATTATTGAAATTATTAGAATGTATCCCCCTATCCCCCTCCCTGTTTAAATGTTCAAGTTCCGTAACTGATTGAGGGGGGGGGGGGGGGGGGTTCATGACTAAATATGATTGCAATATCAATATAAGCGAAAACCCGATCAAGAGAAAAGTAAAATCCCATCAATTGTTCAAGTGAAAACTAAATCAAGCATTCAAGACGAAAACTTCACCAAGGGACTGGAAAAGCGAAAACTAATTGAAGTTTTTGCATAACTAGCTAGAATATGTATAAATAGGCTTGTGTATGCTAGAATAGGTTTGTGAGCCATTTAAGTGTGTGTTTGGCTAGGTGTGTGTGATCGAGCCGGCTTCAATTATATGTATGTGTGTGTGCGGACCTAGGAATTATTTTCTTGGGGGGCGACATCGAGACTTAACACCAATCTTAAAGGGGCGATCAGAATTTTTACATACAAATAACACTAAAAAAAATTAACGTGGGCCCTCTCCTCCTACATAGGTCTGCCCCTGTGTATAATGTAATCATTCGGTCATATGATTAAAGTATTCAGTTATATCATTCTACATACGATTTCGTGTTTGTATATCACACATGCACATCCATCTCAATAACTACGAAGAACAATCGTTTAGGTGGTGATTTGGTCGTTACATGAATTTAAAAATCTGATCTGTAATTGGCTAGGCAATGTGGTTACTGGTTAGTATTCATGAATCTCTATGTGTTTTGAAAGTACAAGATAATTCTAGTATATACAGACTATAGATTACCTTGTATGTGTATTTTTTGTTCTTAAAGGGGTGAAAGTGAAAAGGGTTATTAGTTAACTTGATGGATAAGTTCAAAATTACTCTATATATATAAAGTTTTACCATCCTCTCCTAGGGTTTTTTATTATTATTCATCGCCACCAGCTTACCCGAGGTACTATACACGTCACTATTACGTTTGCGTATTTAATTATACATGTATAGTATATGCCACTTTGTGTGATTGGTATGACGCCTGTTTTCACTTTATCATATTATTCCTTTTGATGTATTTCCTGTTAGTCTAATTAAATGGATTTTTAATGGACAAATTTAGAAAAAAGGTGAGTCAAAATAGACATTCTGGTCTTGTTCCCTTATATAATCTCAGCATATGTCACTGGATTTAACAAAGCTTATTGCATTAAACTATGATACGTTTTGATTTTTTTAGTTTATATAAATCCATATTCAAAAGAGTTTTTTATGTTTCTATTTTTTTTAAGTTAATCCTTTAAATCTTTAATGTGTTGTGTTTTAGGTTGCAAGCTATAACCATGGCGCTCTTCAAAAGAGCTGGTAATGTACTAAGGCAGACTGTGAGTAAGCACATCGATATTAATGAAATGTCAGTGCCAAGCCCACATATACTAAGGCAGACTGCGAGTAAGCACATCACTATTGGTAATATGACAGTGCCAAGTCCACATATGTGTTACAAAGTCTTTGTGGGAGGTATATTTTCTCAAATCAGATACAAGTCGATTAGGATCATCGATCATGTTGAGGTTAGAAGTCATATGTGTTCACATTGATCGATGTTCTTGATTCTCGTTGCAGGATTGGCATCTGCTACAGATGATACAAGCTTGCGAGAAACTTTTAGCTCATACGGGGAGGTCTCCGAAGGTATATATGAAAGTTAATGTAGATTTAAATTTGTACATTTATTTTTATATAGCTGATCATTTCATAGTTATTCAGAAAATTTTGCTATTAGTTGCATCTAATAGATTTATATTTTTATGGTATGAAACAGCTAGAGTAGTCATAGATAGAGAAACTGGCAAGTCTAAAGGCTTTGGCTTTGTTACTTTTGAGGACTTTGATTCTGGCTTTTATGCAATCGTTGGAATGGATCAGTGGGTATGTTTGTCTTTCCCTCACTTTTTCTTGTTACTTGGTTTACAATACTGCACATAGTGACGGATCTGGAAGAAAAGTTGAGGGGGTAGCATGTGAACTTTCAAAAGGCTGGTGTTGCTAGATTCATGTTTAACTAAATTAGGAATATGTGTTCAGAAATGACATTTTTATTAACAAACTGTGCAGGAGTTGCATGGTCAAACAGTGAGTGTGTGCTGGGCCAACGATAGAGCACGAGATGATGGTGGTGGTTTCCGCTTCAGGGACAACGATGAGCCTGATGACTTTGCCAAAAGGGCATGACTTTTGCAGCTAATTACTTGTTATTTGCAAGTGTTTTTATGTTAATTCTGCGTGTTGAACCTGCAATGTGTGAACTTCATCCGTGCTTCTAAGAGCATTTAGTGTTCTTTGTTTGAACAAAGACTCATTTATAAATCTTGCTTTCAACACCGATTTTAGGGACACTGAGGACCAGTTTGTCCTCGTACCACAATACTGTAACAATCTCTCAACAACACGAAGAGAGAGACGATACAGATGACAGCGAAGCCAAACATCCTTGTGATAATTGAATACAATCGCTCAAGAACATAAAGATGAATGAAAAAATACTGAATTGTAACTAATAACTGTATCACACCCCCCACCCCCACACACACACCAAACCAAAACACACACAAAATTCATTATTTAAACATATCAAATAACTGTAAATCAGAACAAATGTCATTGTGAGCTTTTGGAAGCAAAGCTTTTATAAAGATGTCTGCCAACTGTTTATCTGAACTGGTCTTCTTTACTTTGATCATGCAATCAATCTCAAAAGTGTGTATGTTGTCCGGACATGAAGACCGGATTGTCACAATGGAGATTGCGGTAGAGTTGTCACAGAACAACTTCACAGGCAACTTAACTAGCACTTTCAGCTCTTTTGTAAGATTTTATCTAAATGATCTCACTAAGAACCGCACACTCATAGCCCGGTATTCAGCTCCGTTCTAAGTCAACAAAGGCTACTCAAAATCTCGCCATAATGAGAAGCCAACTTCAGATAGCTTAGCAAGCAATAGGGGCGGACTTATGTATAAGGTTGGGGGGCCACCTTATTTTTTAGTGTTATTTATATGTGAAAATTACGAACGTCCCCCTTAAATTTATTGTTAAGTCCCGATGTCGTCCCTCAAGAATATATCATGGGCCCGCCACTGCTTAGCAATCCTAGTGCGACGGATGAGCATGTGTAGGTTTATGCCTATACTGGCTAGGAAATTGCACAGATTATGAAAAATCCGATATCGTGTGAGATAATGAGACAGGTAGATCAATTTACCGACTAGTTTTTTCATATTTATGATTTAGTAAGATTTACCGTCACAACATGAGACTTGGACCAATCATATTTCTACGCTTCAATCACATACCTTTTGATCTTATAAAACTAGTGTTTTACTTGGCGCACTACATTGAGGCAAGTCGGTAAAACTCAGGTGGTGGTAAAACCCAAGCGTTGTCGGTCCTGGGTGTTGAGGCGGTAAAGCGACGCTAATTTGGTTGGTTTCGGATACCAACGTTATGGCACCGGAACTAAAACCATAATAAAAAATATATAATAAAGTTGAGGTGGACCAATGAGGCAACGTCGGTCGGTGAAACTGGAACGTTGGAAAAACCTGAGCGTTGTCGATTCCCAGCATTGAGACGGTGAATCTACACAAATTCGGTCGGTTTCCTTCACTTTAGTAACGACGCTACGGTATAGGAACTAAAAACAAACTTGGCGTTCAATCAGTTTTCGTTGTACGTTACGGTAACAGAACTAAAACAAAACGCCATACGCTAATTCAGTTAGTTTCAGCCACATTTGTTGCTGTACCATAACTAAAAAAAACACTAGCATTTGGTCGATTTCGTTACAGTTCTGAGTTCTTATTTGTAATTATAAAATATTTTTAAATCATAAAAACACCAAAGTTAAGAGACCTGTGTTGCCAATTGGTCATATTACGTCTTGAATTAGAATTAGAAGTTGCTTGAAATCAAAGCAGATAGGACAATCGATAAAAACCGCTAGGGTTTAAAGTTTGGTTATATTGAAATAATCAAATAATTAATCAGGTATGCTATTAAACATTCACTTGTTTGTTTCGGTTATTGCTAGATAATTGATTCGTTAACAGCGTTTTTCAGGATTGATTTTGCTAAAGTTAATTGATATTTTTTTTATTTGTGAGATTGTTAATATCATACACTTGTTGATTACGTTACGAATAAATCTACTTTAGTTATCGAGGCTTATCGAGGCTCATCGAGCCTTAATGAACTTAGTGTATTTAGTTTTAAGTTTTTAACTCTTTTAAACTATTATGTTTTAGAATTTTAGTTTCACACCGCGCACAACCGACCTTTCTCTCACCGCAAACAAGCTAGCTCGAGCTGAGCTTAGGCTCGGTTACGATTTTTCTTAAATAATTAATAATGTGTGTGATTTAATTATTAAATAATAAATGATTCGAGCTCGAGTTTGAAAAAACGATTAATTAGCTGAGCCTAAGCTTTTGAAAAAGAGCTCGAAACTAGCCGAGCTCGGGCTTGAGCTCTCGGCTCATTTACACCCTTACACAGTTTCGTTTGGGTGGCAAAAAACAGATTGGCGTTTTGAACTTTTAAAAGCCGTTCGGTTTCGGTTTTTTCGTTTTTGTCATTTGAGTCTTATAATTTAAGCCCAAAATAATGAATTTAGGCCTAAATCATTTTCTTAATTTATATCTGAACGATTATTATACATTTTACATTTTCTGTAACACCTTAACCCGGAATATGCTGACATATCACTATTACGGATATCAAATCAAAACCACAACCCAAATTACAACAAAACCTAAGTCATATTATTAAACCTGAATTAACTTTTATAAACTTCAACTTCATTAGTCCCTCTCATCACTAACTCCCCCGAGTCTCGGGTTACCTGTAAAAAAATAAGAAAAACACAACAAATAAAATACGGTTGAACCTAAAATTGCCCAGTAACAGAAAGAACAATAGTACAGGTAAAAGACGGACGAAAGAATAATGAAATCAATAAACTTTGATTGAAACTCGAAACCAAACTTTTTTTTACTGAAACACATACTAAATAAAATTCTGAGGATGATCCGACACTTGGCCAGAACATAATCAAACGCATACAGAAGCATATCAGAAACATATCATAACATACACACACATCAAACCACGTGACTACACGTATCAATAACTCAAAGTCACGTGAGACGGAAGCACCCACGAGCCTAAACAGAACAGACTAGTATATAGCTACCTAGTCCATCAACCTATGAGACGGTGAGTGTGGCGTACACCCATTATTCCATCTCCACAAAACAAACGCAAACTCATAGCTAAGATCGATCTATACGCCTCTAGGGGACAAAGTGCTACGCAAGCACAAGCTAGAGACGCCGTGAACTTTTTTTACGCACTGTCACGATAAGTGCAATGCCGTTGACGCCCATACGGCATTTCAGACATGCTCGGGTGAAAGAGTACAAAAGCTAAAAGCATATAACTAAATATATTTAAAACCGGAAAAGAGTACAAATAAATAATCTATTGTATGCTATATATTATATAAAACAACTGAACTCAAACTGACGGTAACGAAAATCCGTACTACAAAGTAACGGAATGTAATTTATACTATGAGTACTGAAAGAAACCAGAAACGTACCTTAGTAGTCAATAAGTAAGCATGCAAAGTCGAGCCACGTTAAGTTGTACTAACACCTACATTTTATTTATAGCTTGAATTAAATTTACAAAACTTAGTTTAGTTGTTTTATTCGACGAAGGAGACATTTAAAATATTTACTTTGCCATGATGGTGATTGTGTGCATGGTGATTGTGTCTAGGTGTGTTTTTGCTTGTGTGTTTTGGGTTTCTAATTAAATAGTGATAAAATAGTCTATTTTATCAAGTAATGTGAATATAATTTTAAGAATTTTATAAGTTGTTTCACACCTTTTGAACAAAAACCATGCATACACAGTATACACATGCATTTACACATATGCTAACACACACATACACTTATCACCACACACACCATACACAAACACGACAAACGCATGCATCACACACCGCACCCATCCAACACACGCATGTTCTTCATTGAATCAAAACTAAACGAAACCGGGGTCGCTAGAACCAATCAAAACGATCATCAGGTTCGTTTTGATCATCAAGTGTAGAGAATGGATAAAAATGGAAAGGTTTAGGGTTTAAGGGGTATTTATACTCCCTCAAGCCCATGGACCTAAGGCCCATTCCATCTTCTATTCCATCTTCTAAAGTCCAAGCCCACCTTCCATTAGTTTATTTATTTAAACCGACACACGACACTTTATCGAATAAACAAAATTTCATTTATTTACTATAATCAAAAGTAGGATGTTACAACGTATTTATAAAATTCTTATAAATTACTTAAAATACAAAATTTGATAATCTAGAAATTCGGTTAGGTATTTCACTTTTTATTAAATGTAAATCCAAAAAACTACAAGTTTGGCTTTTACAAAAACATAAAACCAAACCATCGGTTTTAGTTTCAGTTATGTTTTTCTTTCAGTTTGATTTTTTCGGTTTTATGCACACTCTAATACGAGAATAAAGATCATAAGATGAACAAAAATATTAAATATACATTAATTTGTTTTTTATAAAGTATAAATCCTTGTTGATTTTTGCAGTTGTTGATTAAAATGGACAATTTTCACAAAGACAATTGTTTGGTGGAGCAATTTCCACTGTCTTCCCACTTAGGTTTGGGGTTGGTTTTCGTTTTATTTTTTTTTTAAATCTATTTGTTTAGTGTATGTGTTCATCATTTAAAGATTTTACTGTCAAATATTAATTTTTTCACTTGCAGGATGTGAGTAATATTCGTGAAGTTCCCGATCATCAGGTTCGTTTATTTCATGGATTTTGTGTTCATATTCCGACTTCAGTTACTAATCATAATATTTTGTGGCTAAGACCATGTGTAGTCAAAAAGCTCCACCATTGGACATTTTGCGCCATGTGACGTCTAGTCAGTTTTTCTAAAATTTGCCAAAAAAAAGGGTGTAGTCAAAAAGCCCCACTCTTGGGCATTTTACGCCACCCAGTCACTTTTATATTTTTTGGTTTTTTTAAAAATAATTTATTAAATTAATAAATAAATATTACATTAACGGTAATACTGAATCTCAAAACGCGTGCCAAGCAAGAGTTGTGTACATAACGTGGCCATGAAAAAGCCGAGAGGGTGTACCCCCCGCGTTTTCCATCCGAAAAAGCCAAAACGCCATCCACTGCGGATGGTCTAATAAGATCATTTATTTTGTGTTCAGGAGGTGTTTGTGGACCACTGGACCCCGCACGTGACGAGAGTCTGATATCGAGCTGTTCGTTTAATTATCATGCGATTATACCTAGTTCGACTACCTGATTCGAAACATACAAATTCGATTGTTTGATTATTTGCCTTCAAGAGAACAAAAATATAATTTAAACTAGGGGTGTGTGTGGTGCGGTCAAGCCCGGCCCGTGGGCCAGCCAAGTAAAGCGTCTTAGAAGGCCTCCGGCTAAATCAAGGTTTATATAATATGGGCTTTCATATTCAGAATTGGGCTTTTTAAATTGGAAACTGATTATTCATTGATGGCCAGAAGCAACAATGAAGAGGCCTTAACCTGAAGCAAGATGGCAAACGCAGGGAACTGAAGCGGCAATAGGTATTATTATTATTTTTTTGAAAGGCATAAGTTCAGAATTTATGAATATGAAATTCAAAATCGATCTCTCTTCAATCAGCTTTCAAAATGGTTAACTGAAGGTGGGAGGTTGGGACATCAATTCTTCGAAGGCGGCTTGATTCCGAGTTCGATAATCGATTGATTTGATTCCTATTGTTTCTGTTGGAGCCCTAATTCACAATTCACTTAGTTTGATTTGAAGGCTTGTCGGCTTGATCCTGGTTCTGTTGAACCTATTTTGAAGCTTTAAGGTACACTAATAAGCCCTAATTCTTAGTGTTTTGATTTCGTTTTTCAGTGAATTTTGATTATTGCTCCCAATTTTTATACTTAAATTATGTGAATTGTTTGCTACTGAGACTAGATTCTTTGTGAATTTGTTTGCAACTTTTGAATTATAATGTAAAATAGAACTTGAAAGTATGAATAATGTCATTCAAAAAGATTAAACAAACAAAAACGTGAAGCCTAAATAATTCTTTATTGTTGGTCTAAAGCTCTGGTAAAAGAGGAGAGTTTATATAAAATAGTTTTTGAAATAGGCCCCAACATTTTACTTAGCTTTAGGCCCCATAAAGTTTCAGTATTATTCTTTAGTAATCATATGTAGAAACCAAATATATATTTGTTATTAACCATATGTTAAAATTAAACAAATAGTCATCGGTAGATTTTCTTTTAATGATTACGGTTATTTTGATTTTTATGTTATATCGGTCCGGTTCTTTTTTTTCCGGTTCTTAACAAAATACAAAACGAACCAAAACCAATATTTCAGTTTTTGCTAAAGTTCAAAACCGAACCGCCAGTTTCTACTTCGGTTTGGTTGTTTCGGTTTCGATTCGGTTTTGTGCACACCTCTGATTTAAACAAATGTAATGCAAAAGGGGTAGAATGGTCATAAAGTAAAAAGACATTAAAGTTTCTTGTATATGATAATTTTTTGTTTTTGCTGGCTATAAATGAAATTTTATATGTTTGTAACGGTATATATGAAATTAATCCTTTTAAATATAATATTTTGGTTAAGACTAGCTACTAGGTGTGCTTCGGTTCATGTATATTTGGCAAATTTGCGACTCATGGGAGTTGGAACCGACGTGCTCATTACTGCATACGAGCCTGTTTATAAACTATTATCTGGTTTTTTTTTTATTATGAGGGGTTATTGATTCTAATATAAATAATAGAATGTGGTTTGTTTGTGTTGTGGTTGCAGCCCGTCTAGCGAAAGTGCAAGATCGGTTGGAGCTGGTTTAACCGTGCCTGCTGCAGAGTCGGGACGCACTCCGATGGCTGATGTTTTAAAACAAGTGGTGTCTGCATTTAGAGTCAATGATTGGAACCTGTTTGGTGCTTCTACTATTTGAGATGTAGTCTAGGGATATTTAAGTCTTTATATTTGGTTTATTTTGGTAAGGATTTATTAAGATTTATTTGATTTTTTTTATTTAGACAAATTATGGTTTACTTTGGTATTATGGGTTATTGGTTTAATTTTCAGTTTTCGTATATTATGTTTTGGTTGTGGTATTACCGTTTTGGTATTATTGCCAATACTGTACCGGGAGCCATGCCAATTTGGTACCCGTCGAGTACCGGTACCCATACTAATTCAGCTTGTTTGTTATTCGTACCCGTAACAAGACCAAGTCCAATGGATATTTGAAAAAAACAAACAAATTGGTACCAAAGCATGTATTGTACAGAAATACCCATGCTTGTACCATGAATTTTGGTACGATACTCGGTCCCCAGTCTAACTGCATTGTCGGTATCGATCTTAACTCTATGAAGGATAACTCCAATTCATAGTTACTATTCTATACAAATAAAGTAACTAAATGAATTACTGTTTTGAACTTTAGTAAATAAAATAACTAAATGAATTACCGTTTTAGACTATAGTAATTATGTTATAAAAAATAGAATAGTGTAATAATAATTATTATAGTTTAAAGGTTAGAGTCATAATTACTATTTTAATGTTAGCATAATTACTCTAGTTATTCACTTATTTGTACTCACGATAAAAGTCATTTATATTTGATCCAAACCCTATTAACCATTAACAACACACTTTTTTAAGAGTTCAAAAATTAATTTGCTTATCTATAGAAGTTTGGTTTAACAAATCAATTACCTAATACCATTCTTGTGCAATATGTTACCTAACTAATTTTCTAAAGAAAATTGCAAAATTAGTTAGTGCAATCATAGCCATGGTGGCAATATGATTGTGTTCATATGTCTAATAACCGACGCTTGATCACCCCTTTCTCAACAAAGTACCATTAGGGGTTTGAATAATTTTCTTTGTACGCATTTATGTGTATGCTGATTAAGAGTAATAATTTGTGGATGAGAAAGGGGTGAGCGACTGAGTGTCGGTTTATGACACCGATGTAGTTAAAAGGAAACACACAAAACTTGTTGGTAAGCTTAATATAATATTTTAAGTAGTTATGGAGGTGTAAATTTGTAAACGAGCGAGCTCGGCTCATTTCAAGCTCTTTTTCTAAAGCTCGAGCTCGACTCGTGCGTCTTTTTTCAGGTGTGGGCTTGGCTCGTTTATTATTGATTTAATTCATTTATATACGTTTTTAATTGTTTTTATATATTTTGAGAAATCTTAAACGGTCCAAAGCTCGAATCGAACACGGTTGTGCAATGTGAAATTAATACTTTAGAATTCTAAAAGAGGTCAAACCTAAAAATACACAAGGCTTGACTAGCCTAAACGAGCTTCTCATACAAGGCTCGAGCTCGATAACTAAATGAGCTTCACTAGAGACTTGGGCTCAGCTCGAGCTTGACAAAGCTCTCGTTTTGAGCTTTTTATAGATCCGAGTTTGAGTAGCTTATGAGCAGCTCGACTCGTTTGCGCCTCTGGTGTATATACATTTTTTTTAAATATATTTTTGTATAAAATATTACTAAGATTAATCTGATGAGCAGGTTATGGGGAACGAAAGTGAAGACATTTTCAGATATTCAAGACCATATTCTTGTACCTGACTTGTAGCTTGTATAAGTTGTTTCCCGTCCTTAAAATGAATGTTATAGATATTTATGGTGATTATATATAAAAATACACAAATTATTTGTTTGAATTTGTGGAAACAGTTTTTTAAAAGAATTGGATTGATGTTATTATTTATTAAGATTTATAGAATGAAAAGTTGGTTAAATTCCATTTAGATATTACAAATTCACTGAAGAAAAAAAAACACATTTTAGATGATTCATTCTATTTCTACATGTTTTGCTTTATAGCCTTACATGTTTTGACATTGGTTAGTTAGTAATTTATTGTGTTTTTTAGTGTGTATATAAGCTAGTGAGTTATGTATAGTTGATGGTCAGTAATTTATTCTGTGAGGTGTATATGCTCTTTATTATATAGAAGTATCACTCCACTCATCGTGTGATAATATTTTGAAGCTAAAATGATGTTGAGGACATTCCCGGAAAAATATAAAGTATTATTATATTTCATAAATGAGATTAAGACATGTTTAGACCGGGTTATGTGAGAATTAAGATCCATAAGTTAAATATGGTATTTTATGCTAAAATGACGGGAATATATATTTTTTAAAACGCTAGAAAAGTTAGACGGAATAAAGAAATTTTGGTGTAAGTTAAGAAGAAACGAACGTTCTCGGTTGAACGTGTGAATATTCAACCCGACATTCGATAAAATGACCATGTCTGAATCCATTTGAATATTGTTAAGGATTGAAAACCGAGAACGGAAATGTGACTCAGTTATGAGTTATAACGAAACGAGAAAATGCAAATTAGTATTTTTTTTTCAAACACGTTCCTTAAAGCACATGTACCAATGAGCTTGTAAAAGTTAATACCATCTCTGTATTTGAGGTTTATCATTTAGATAAAATAAATCAAATAAACACCATAAGTTTGGATGAGTTGTTTTTGGGAAAAACTACACTAGTTTTATTAAGTTCGGAGTATCACGGAACCGACACCGGGTAACACGATCGTCAAAAAATTATTAGCAGAAATCATAAGCTAGCGAGACAATTTTAAGTCGAGATTGAAATAAATATTTTGACGAAATTATTTTGGAAAATATAACGTCACTTGAAGTAGCGGGTTCGTTGGAGCGAGAGACAGAAACGCGATCGCAAAACGCGTTTAAAACCGCACTATATAAGGTGGGTCACCCCACTTTACATTCATTTTAACATCATATTACTACATTTTAGAGAGAGAAAGGTAGAGAGAGGTTAGAGGATTCCGGCAAGGTTGCCGGCGTCCGACGGCAGTCCGGTGGTGGTGCACGGTGGTCGGTGGTGACCGAAGCCCGTCTTCTACCCGGAACACAGGGCGGCCTTTGAGCCATGGCGGGGTAGTCGACAGCCACAGGCCCGACATCCCGCTAGGCTCGAAATTTTTTTTTCAAAAAAAGTTATATATATTTTTATCAAAAAAAAATATGTATAATCAACGTTTCAGCACAATTACATAACCACTGGCTTAGTCTAGTGGTAATGGGGTTTGGCATCTAGTCAAAATGTTGTGGGTTCTACTCTTACCTGACACAATTTTAAGCTTATATTTATACAAAAGTTTTTTATAAAACTCAAATCATAATTAAGTAAGCCCATTTAAAATTAAATTGTTTAACGCAACAAAATGTTTCTTTTACTTAAGAACCAAAAAAATGTTTCGCCTTTGTCCTAAATTTTTTTCGCCTTCTCGGAGCCAGCCCTGCCGAAACAAAGGCTGGTTATAAATATTCCTATTAGTTAATGAATGAACATATAGCTAGGTAGATAGCTTAGGATTATTATTTGTTACCGGGGTAACGCCGTTATGCTCTTAGCGGAATCATCTAACGATATTTGAACTACCCACAACGTCTCACTACTACATGCACACTAACCACTATTATTAACCCCAGTCACCACCACATATAACCATAGTTAACCCTCCCGCACTATATTATTATGTATACCTGACTCCCACCACGTCACTCATTCCTTCCTCACATCACTCAAAACACACTCTGTAAGTCTACTTAACACCTAATAAGCCTCGAATTTGAATTTACAGTAGCCATAATTAATTAATTCCTTATTGTTTTATACTTCGATTTGCAGCTGCTGTGCGTAGACGTTGTGAAGAGAAGGAATGGGACTAGCAGGATTAATGGCGGCTTCTTCAGGTAAAATTTATACTCGTTCGTGTATATAATGTTGTTTAGTTGATTAAGTTCGTTTACGAATCCGTAAGCTGTAATAATGTTGAATCGGAGATCACTGATCGAGTTGGATATATTAATCGCGGTTATCGTTTTGCATCGTGTTGTGCGCTGATTAATTAATTACTTAACTGTGTTAATGTTTTTTAACTGTTTAATGTGCTCGATCTCGTTCGTTTAAGTAATTGAATCGGAGCAGGATTATGCTCCTCTGTTAATCGATAGAATTATAGTCTCTGATATGTTTGTTTGTGATGATTTACGCTGTGGAATTCATTAATCTGTTCTCGTTTGCGTGTATGATGCTTAATTAAGTTCGTTCGTAAGCTATAAAATTGAATTGGAGATTTCCATCGTATTGTGACCTAACTTGTAACGATTTTGTTTTCGTTCAATCATATAGTTAATTAGTTTTAATGACGCTCATATTGCATTGATCTGTTCTCGTTCGTGTTTATCATGTTTATGTAAGTTCATATATTTATCCGTAAGCTATAAAACTGAAACAGGATTTGCTTCATAGTTTCTGATGCATTTTGTGTTTTGTGCTGTTAATTCATTCCGTAAGCTATATTTAATGGTTCCGGTTCGGTTCCATTTCGATCCGGTTCGGTTTTGAACCGTTGCACAACCTGTTTAATTTTGAAGGTAAGATTATCTCGAAGACTAGAATGATGATGAGCGGATTATGTACATCAGCAATCGAAAAGACGGTTGTTGTGGGTGATCACACGCTAAAGTATTCTTGGCTAAGAGCCGAGAATCTCGGGGGTCAAAACTTGACTGTGGTCAACACCCTCCCGTTGACCCAGCACTCGGTCTTCACAGGAAGTCATGGTGGCTACCGACTTGAAAGACTGAAGAAGTTAGGAGCTCTGGTGCATATGAATGTGAAGCTTAATGGGTTTTCAAAAACTCTACTGATGGGGCCATTTCAAAAGATCATATACATCAATCAAGATGTTTATGATGTTGGGTAAGTGCTTAAAAAAATACTTTTATATTAGTTTTTTATTTTTAATGAACTAAATTCAATGTACTACAGTCTTAGACAGGAGACCATCAGGAAGGTTTTTCATCAAGCTCCTGAGTTGCTAACCGAGGAGGTGGTCATAGGTGGATTTTCCCACCAGAATCCGGCTGACTGGGACTTAGCCACCATCTCAAAGTCGGTAGGATATGAGCTTGGTCACGAGGAAACTTATACCTTGCTTGAAAAGATTGAAGTTGACTCGAAGACAACATCTGGACAAAGAATTTTAAGAAGGTTTAATATGGAAGATGTGTAATCTGATATTTCTACTTAGATCTTCAATGTACTTTCAATTTCCTAGACACTCCTTTCTTATAAGTTTTTGAATTTGACAAGTTTTTGTGCACGTCTAGTATGTAGGCGGTAACCAATTTAGTTGGTGCACTTGAATTAATTTGGTTAGTTTTGAGTCTGAGCGGTTTGAAAGATTTAGGAATATATAGATTATTCAAGTATTTCTATAAATCTTAATGCTCCTAATAACATAACATCAGTCCAATTCTTCCAAAAAAAAGTTTTTCCACAAATTCAAACATATAATTTATGTATTTTTATAATAGTCACCATAAACATTCATTTTAATGAGGGTAAACAACTTATACAAGCTACAACTTATGTACAAGAATACGGTCAAAATGTCTTCGCTTCCGTTCCCCATAACCTGCTCATCATATTAATCTTAGTAACACTTTTATACAAAAATATATTTAAAATAATGTATACATACACTAGGGGCGCAAACAAGCCGAGCTGCTCATAAGCTACTCAATCTCAAATCGATAAAAAGCTCAAAACGAGAGCTTTTTCAACCTCGAGCTGAGCCCAAGCCTCAAGTAAAGCTCATTTAATTATCGAGCTCGAGCCTTGTTTGAAGCTCGTTTAGGCTAGTCAAGCCTTGTGTATTTTTTAAGTTTTACGTCTTTTAGAATCCTAAGTATTAATTTCACATTGCACAGCCGAGTTCGATTCGAGCTTTGGATCCTTTAAGGTAGGGGTGTGCAATAAATCGAAAAAACCAATCCGGAACCAAAAAAAACCGAAAAATCCAAACCGAAAAAACCGAACCAAAACAAAAACCGACGGTTTGGTTTTATGTTTTCGTAAGTTTTGGTTTTGCATATAATAAAAACCGAACCGAATTCCTAATTTTTTGTTTAATAAACATGTAACTCAAATATTTTTGGTAAAATGTTTAATACTCTATTAATTTACAATTAACAAAATTATTTATACCTAAATTAATTATTTTTTGAAAACTTTCTTTTGACCTAAAATTTTCAAGATCAAATATCAAAAACCGAAACCGAACCGAAACCAAAATGAAAACCAAAAAAACCAAAATCGAACGGTTTCAAATACTATAAAAACCGAAGTTTTGGGTTTCGGTTCGATTTTTAACCAATAACCTCACCGAACCGCACCCCTAGTTTAAAGTACTATATACGAGCTCGAGTCAAGCTTGGGCTCGTTTAAGATTTTCTCAAAATATATAAAAATAATTAAAAACATATATAAATTAATTAAAATCAATTACAAACGAGTCGAGCCCACACCTGAAAAAAGACTCACGAGCCAAGCTCGAGCTTGAAATGAGACGAGCTCAAGCCCAGGCTCGGCTCGTTTACAATTTACACCTCCATAACTACTTACAATATTATATTAAGCTTACCAACAATTAATTCCAATAGCATTTGCTCCTAACTTATCAGCCTTATGATCGATCATCTACTACATGTACAGCTTTTGCAGCTTCCACATTAATCTGATCTAATATTTTATCATGTAACAAAACTATATAATTAGAAAAAATTAAATCTATTAATAAATAATGATTGTTACATTACATTACATACCTAAAGCCGTTTCGAATATTTTTGCATCCGGGTTTCGTACCCGACTTCTGAAGATACTATGACAGCATCAAACCTAATTAAAAAAACAAATATTTGGTAAATAATTAATATGATTAATAATATTAACATTGGTAGTTGGTACTTACTAGTCTATAATGTTGAGGTCTTGTAACAACTTCCTTAAGCGAGTGTCGAAGTTGGACACGACAGCTAGTTTAACTATATGATAAATAAAAAAATAAAAAGTATTTACTTACAAAATATGAGAACTTAAAAAATAAAACAAAATAAGGGTGTGCATGAAAATGAACAAACCGAACCAAAACAAAACCGACAGTTTGGTTTTTTTGTTTTTTTAAAAAACCGAACTTACAGTTCGGTTTTGGTGTGGCATGTAATAAAACCAAACCGAATCTATAGATTTTTATATTTTGTTTTTTTATTTAAATAATTTATAAGAATTTAATCAATATGTAATTAAAATATTCTAGCCCAAATGTAAAATAATCAATCGGATATTAATTAATTTTTTTTCAACCCAAAAATTTCAAGCTAAAATAGCAAAACCGAAATAAACCAAAATAGGGGTGTGCATGAAACTGAACAAACCGAACCAAAACAAAACCGACAGTTTGGTTTTGTGTTTTTTTTTGTAAAAACCCAACTTACAGTTCGGTTTTGGTGTGGCATGTCATAAAAACCGAACCGAATTTAGAGATTTAGATATTTTATTTTTCTATTTAAAATAATTTATAAGAATTTAATCAAAATATGTAACTCAAATATTTTAGCACATATGTAAAATAATCAATCGGATATTAATTAAACTTTTTTTCGACCCAAAATTTTCAAGCTGAAATAGCAAAACCGAAATAAACTGTAACCGAAGTTTCCGGTTTTGGTTTGGTTTTAACACAAACCGAGCCATGCACACCCCTAAAATAAATAGTTGATTATTACCTCCAGACTCTTTTAGAATTGCTTAGTGTTTTATGTGCGCCGGTTGGAAGGTGCCACGCATCACCATTGGCATAGTACTAGTTAAAAGTTAAAACACAAATGAGTAACAGTTAAATATGCTAATTCATAACTTTTAAGTAAAACAAAATTATTATTAGTTGTGAGTGACTAGGTGACTAACCTCATAAACTTCTTCGAAGTAATCGTTATTGAAATAATATATCATAGAAACATCCAAACGATTTACAATGAAGTGGCAGGTTATTAGAGCAACCGGTGGCTTCAGAAACAACAAGCTTCCAAAATGGTCTTCCATCTCCCTATACAAGAAGAAAATTAAGATTTATTATATGCTGATAAATCATCATCATCATCATCATCATCATCATCATCATCATCGTACTCAGTATATCCCACCAATAGCAAAGCTATGGTAGGGTCTGAGGAGGGTAAGATGTAGGCAGCCTTACCTCTACCCCATAGGGATAGAGAGGCTGCTTCCGGTGAGACCCCCGGCTCGATAGTAGTTTTGCATCAAGCCTTGGACATAAGGCACATAGCACTCAATCATCGGGACACCGGCTGATCGGTGCATGTACCCTCATCTTTCAGCTATCAACGCCACTACATGATGCCTGATTAACCGTCAGTCACTTTTAACGTTATTTTCACGAGATTAGTAAAATAACGTCAAAATTAGTGCAATTTCACTTTTGCCCACCCGAGGGTTCACACATATATACATCATATGTGCGCACCGCAAGCAGGGCTAATGCTGATAAATCATGTAAATAATAATAATAACGGTACCTGGTAACGAAGTTTTTCGGGCCATGGAGAAGAAAAGGCTCTTTTAAACCCTTGTTTTATATTAGCAGGAGTTGCATTTAAACCTATATGCAAAGATTTAGATTGAATATAATAATAGAAAATCAAGAAAATAGCTTAATGTGCTTAAGAGTTTATAAACCTAAGGGGAACTTAACCATAACAGAATTATTGGTCAACAAAAGTACCTACATTTAACTTCATTTGAATACAAAGCTCATAGATGAAACAGAGTATAATGAATCAAAGAACCTAGAACTACTGAGTCTAGGAGTGTAAATGAGCCAAGCCTGAGCTCACATTTCGAGCTCTGTTTCTAAAGCTCGAGCTCAAGTTATGGCTCGCTTGTTCAAGCTCAAGCCCAACTTGTTAATTATATATTAATTAATTTATATACATCTTAATTATTTTTATATTTTGAGAAAACATTAACAAGCCTAAGCTCGGGTCGAGCTCAGTTGTGCAGTGAAAATATTATTACATAGAAGTCGAAAAGAGTTAAAACTTAATAAATCCACTAGGCTCGTTAAGGCTCCACGAGCCTAAACTATCTTCCCATATAAGGCTTGACCCGAGCCTAGCCCAAGCTCGACTAGGTTTGTTTCGAGCTTTGTTTCTAAAGCTCGAGCCTGGCTCGTGAGTCAATTGTTCAAGCTCGATTTTGGCTCGTTAATTATATATTAAAAGCAAATAAGGTTTGTTATTTGAAATAAAGGAATAAAATTAAAGGTAAAAATGATATAAAATATATAGTACAAATAATAACAAGTCTAAAATGAATGAGATTTTATTTTTAAGCTTGTGCTTGTATATAAAATTAGCTTATAACTTTTTTTCTATTATTTGATAAGCTCTTTTTAAGTGTTTGGATTAGCTTATATTCTACAAGTTAATTATGTGCCTTAATAAGTTGTTAAATCCAACATTTTTTAACTTGTTAAAGTATTAATTACTAATCTACCACCATTTGAAGACAAATGAGTAATTTACACCCTTAAATAAATAAGCTTATAACAAATAAGCTAAAAAACCATCTTTAAATAAGCTTCTTCAAATGGGCTTATATAAGCTAATAAGCATAAGCTTAAAAAGCTAAGCCAAACACCAAGTTAAGCTTATTTTGTAAAAAAAAAGCTAAAAAATCTATAAGCTTGGTTAAAAAAGCTAGGCCAAACACCCCTGGGTGTTTGGCGTAGCTTATATATTTTTACTTATACTTATGTTTTTTTAAAGCTTATAGCTTATTTTCTATAATTTGATATGCTCTTTTTAAGTGTTTGGATTAGCTTATATTCTACAAGTTGATAAGCTTTTTCTAAGTGTTTGTGTTAGCTTTTTTTATTTAGCTTATGTTACTAAAATGACCAAAAGGGGCATGATTACATATTATCACATCTACATCTACATCTACATGTTCTAATAAAATAAAATAATTGTGACACATGTCACTTGGAGATTAATTCATAGACAAAATTTCCCGCTCAAACTTTTCTTCTATTTTTAATGAAAATATATACTTCCTCCGTCCCTTTTGAAAGTTTCCACATTTCATTTTTAGTTTGTCCCATTACAAATGTCCACTTTCAAACTTTATTAATTAATTTCCAAACTTACCCTTAAAAATGCAAGCATTCAAACTTTCTTAAATTTTGTCTTTTTGTATATGTCACGAACATTATAGTCATTTGTTAAGAAAAAAGTGCAATCATTAAAACTTTCTTAAACTTTGTGTTTTTCAAACCATAACACTTGTAGAGGGACGGATGGAGTATATAACAGTGGAATCAAAACATATCAATCAATTATTTAAATTATGGTGATTAAAAATATGCAAATATTTATGTCAATATAGTCAAAATATTTATATTTATAATTAAATAAGATCTATATATTTTTATTAAATCAATTAAAATACTATTTTGAGTGTAAGAGATGAATGTTGTAAAATTCAAGAAACGACATTTATAAATATAATATGATAAAGACAAAAGAAATTATGAATGAATACAATTTGTTCTCACATATTCATTCAACCTCCATGGATCCATGGGGTTGTCTTCAATCTTTTTCAAAATTATAATACAAAAACATATTTTATTCATGCTAATTTTATTAATAGGGTTGTTCTTCGGGTTTCGGGTTTTTCGGGTCAGGTTCTTCGGGTTTCAGGTTTTTCGGGTCGGGTTTCAAAGTTTTAAATCTTGGCCAGAAACTCAATTTAAATCTCTCACTGGTAATTTGGTTTGGGTAAATCGGGGTCGGGTATAATTGGGTTAATCGGGTTTCGAGCATACTAGAAAATAAAAATTATTTTAAAAACTACGATGTTAAAATTGAAAACACATATTCTTCTTTGCTCGTAACGTAAATGACCAAATAATAAAACAATATAACATGATAAAAAAATTCAAAAGAAGAGTAAAACTAACTCCAATCATAATCGTCTTTAGTCAGTCGTGTTTTGGTTGTCCATCTACGGTTGCCAATAGTCATAAACGTAAATTATAAATTAATAATAAGCATTCGATTTATAATAGGTGGAATGACAATAGTCGATTAGGGCCAGGATTTTGATAACTTTAGTGGCTAAGACTTAGCCTATTATACCTAAAAATATATTTGACTTAAAACTAAAAGTTTATTCGGTTTTTCTGGTTAACCGAAACCCATAAATCAAGCCCAAGAACCAACCTGAATTACTTTGGTTTCAGTTAGTCTTTTCTCGGGTTCAGGTTTTTCAGGTTGGGTACATGTTTTCTCGGTTTGGGTTTTGGGTGAAAATAACAACCCTAATTTTATATATGATGTTATTTTTATGTCATTTATAATGATACATTTTATCATCTTTTGTAAGAATTCACTACTTTATTGAAAAATGTTACAGCTTACAAAACCACGAGATGCATCCTTTTCATTTCCGTGATATGTAGAAATTGCATAAGAATACACCACTTATTTATGTGAATTGACCATTAGAAATGATAATTTCAACTTATAAAACCATTTAAGTTGATAAATATAGTTTTTTTATAAAAAAAATAAGTCATTTAATTTATAAAGGTTAATGATATTTCTTTTAAACATCCGTGCATTACACTGGTTCTAAAGCTAGTATCTTATATTTCATATGTATCTACTTTGTTTTTATGAGTTATACCATAATTTTTGGATAAATTTATATCGAGGAAGACGTAAAACTTCTACAAAAATATATTAATATTCAATAAACATTCATCTTGGTTTGGTTAGATCTCCTGTAATCATATCTCTAACTGCACTCATATACAAATCATCTATTCTACGTTATGCACTTGTGTCTTCATCTATTTTATTAATGCCATTAGACCATCGACTATAAATACCATTATTTGGAGTGTAAAATTCTTGTTACGCCTTGTTAAATCCTATATGACATGTATCTTTTTTCTAATATAATTATGAATTGCCATAGTTGCTAGCACGATCTTCACTTGTGTCTCGTAGGTGTAATTGACATGCATATGTTGTAATATCTCCCATCTAGCCTTCCATACTCAAAAAGTTCGTTCAGTGACATTTCTTAACGATGAATGATGGCAGTTAAATATCTCTTTAGGTCCTCTAGGAGCACGACTAGCAACCGTTTTTCCATGACGAAAATATGGTATATTTAAGTAATAGTTGATCTTCCACCAACATATTAATCAGTATCTACCAACTTCAACCAACTTATTAAATCCACCAACTTGTCTGTTTTATGAAATTCTACCATTTGTCTCACTAATTATCCACCATTTGTCTCTTACTAATTATGCATCTTAATAAATTGTTAAATTCACCATTCTTTAATTTGTTACACTAATAAGTTGTTTCAATAATCATTAATCCACCATCATTTGAGGGCAAATGAGTAACTTACACCATTCCACAAATAAGCTTCTTCAAATAAGTTAAAAAACCATCTTCAAATAAGCCTTTTCACATTAGCCAATATAAGCTAATAAGCATAAACTTAAAAAGCTAAACCAAACACTAAATTAAACTTATTTTGTAAAAAAAAGTTACAAAAGCAATAAGTTTCACTAAAAAAGCCAGGCCAAACACTTACGAAACTTATGAAAGGAAGCATTTCTTTTTCTTTTATATTGATAAGCAATATTTATTTTTCATAGTTTGAAATTTATTATATGAAAAAACAAGCTTTTTTCTTTATCCGTTAGGAGGTTGAAAGATGGAGCCCGACACAACTATGTATACGGGCCCGTAAACCCGTATGTCTCTTATATAAAATCTTTCAAGTTTTCTTAAATTAAACATTAATTTCCAATTTGTAACACCAGATAGGGTTTCCGTAACACCCCTGCCCAGAAGGGCTGACGTGTCACAATAATATGGTTTCTGAACAAAAGACATAATTTTATATATTTATGTATCAAAGGTATAACACATTAGACAAGACAAACTTAAGGTTAATTACACACTAGCACAGTTGAAAATATATTTTATTAGGATCCTGATGTTTTATTCCACGCTCTTAATCCCGCCCAAAGTAACCTGTGGACTTGTATATAAAAATTAAAATAACGAAATGAGCCGCATGCTCAGTACGGAATAATAGGCTCAAACAATTAAAAATATGATGAAACGTAATTTAGATTGAACTTACAGTTGATGATACGATGCAAAGTAACCTTATTAAATAAATTAAAACGTATCATACTGATGTACCCATGAGTGAACATAAAACATGACAATATACAAGTAGCTAATCCTGTATATTTATCACACGAGATGGCGAGTTGGCATACCCGCTACACTACGTGAAAATTGACCTTCGGCCACACGAAAAAAGTGTGGCCGTAGGCCTTTAGCCACACACATTTGGTTCAGGACATATGTGGCCAAAGGTCGTGACACCGTGGGTATGATATGGCCACACAGAGTTTTTAGTGGCCTTATGTGGTAATAAGTGTGGCTAAAGGGTACAGGCATTAGTTGCTGGCCATCAAGTAGACTCTCCAATAAGTGTGGCTAAATGGTAGAAAATGGCCACATGTCAATTTACTAAGAGTGACCATCACATCTATATAGCCACATGAATTTATGTTTCAGCCACATGAATAGGGTTGTGTTAAGCTTACATTGTGACCTATACCGTGTGAATATAGCAAAGAAATGGCCACTTAAATTTAATAATAGGGTGGCTAATTATATGATATAAACACTAGCTATTACATTAAAAGCGGCTAAATATGTTTACTTGCCACTCAAAAACTCCTTTGTAGATTATAGTGTGGACATTGTCTTACCGTTTGTCACACAAAAATGTTTTTCCTAATATAAAGTGTGGCTATTGTAAAACTTTTCGTCACTCATAGTGAAGTACTGTGTGGCTAATAATATCTTATAGACACTGAAGCTTATTGTAAATATGGCTAAATATGTTTAGTTGTCACTCAAAAACTCCTTTATAGATTATAGTGTGGCCATTGTCTTACCGTTTGCCACACAAAAATGTTTTTCCTAATATAAAGTGTGGCTATTGTAAAAATTTTCGTCATACATAGTGAAGTATTGTGTGGCTAATAATATCTTATAGACACTGAAGATTATTGTAAATGTGGCTAAATATGTGAACTTGCTAGTCAAATATTCTTTTGTAGTTTGTGGTGTGGCCATTGTCTTACCGTTTGTCACACATATTGCTTTTCCTAATTTAAAGAGTGGCTATTGTCAAACTTTTCGTCACACATAGTGAGCTATTCTGTGGCTAAAAATATCATATAGACACTGGAGGCTGTTGTCAATGCGGCTAAAAATGTGAACTTGCTAGTCAAAAACTCTTTTGTAGTTTGTGGTGTGGCCATTGTTTTACCGTTTGTCACACATAATGCTTTTCCTAATTTTAAGTGTGGCTATTGTCAAACTTTTCGTCACACATAGTGAGGTACCGTGTGGGTAAAAATATCATATAGACACTGGAGGGTGTTGTCAATGTGGCTAAAAATGTGAACTTGCTAGTTAAAAACTCTTTTGTAGTTTGTGGTGTGGCCATTGTCTAACCGTTTGTCACACATAATGCTTTTCGTAATTTAAAGTGTGGCTATTGTTAAACTTTTCGTCACACATAGTGAGGTACTGTGTGGCTAATAATATCATATAGACACTGGAGGTTGTTGTCAATGTGGCTAAAAATGTGAACTTGCCACTCAAACACTCTTTTGTAGTTTGTGTTTGTGGTGTGGCCATTGTCTTTACCGTTTGTCACACATAATGCTTTTGTAATATAAAGTGCGGCTATTATCATACTTTTCGTCACACAAAAATGTTTATGTTGTGGCTAATGGTCATTTATAGACTCTAATTTTTGTAATTTCAGGTGTGGCTATTGTCTTACTTTTGGCCACACATATTTAATGTGTTCTATATGGCCATATTGTGTGTAATTAGGCAATATATAATTATTTTTATTTTTTGTGAAGTAATATAAAACAACTATAAGCAACAAAATAAATTTATTATATTAACAATAATATTCACTTAAGCAAATGTATATGCAAAATATCTTACAAAATACAGAAATAACGACTACCTATATTCTAGCTAAGGCGTCGGTTTTCTTGGCACTACTCCTTGTCTTCTGTTTGGTCACCCGGTCTATTGCTGTGTACTTTGCCTTTTGCCTTCTTGCCGGCTCTGTTTGGTTCTTTTGAGGACGGGAGTGGTGGTAGCTGGAACAACAGAATATGAAAAACAAATATGTATAATTAATGTCGTATTTTGTAATCGAATAGAACAAAATAGTATGCATACATACATACCGAACGTTCGTTTAACTGTTCGTGAACCTTTCGGTGGGAAGTTCGTTTATGTTTGTTTATCTTTGTTCAATTACGTTATTTTAGATTATAAACAAACGAACACAAGTGTTCATTTTTTAACTAAATTAAAAAGAACATAGATATTTGTTCGGTTAAGTTAAAAGGGAACAAACCTCCTGGTCACATACGATTAGGTGTTCTGGCCAAGCAACGAAAGTACCAATTGCATTGCCAACAGTCGTAATTTCACCTGCCTCACATGGAATAATTGCTTGTTCCTTTATGGCTCCATCAATACTAACTTTATAGCAACCCTCCGGGATTGCTTTTCCATGCAACTATTGTGGAACCGGTGACCAATAAACTTTACCATTTGCCACCTTGTTACGCTTGTCATGCACACACAAACGACACTCATACACCTATAAACAAGCATGTGAAATTAAGATGGCTTAGTTGAAGTCAATATATAAGTATATACCCATGTTGGTGGGAAATTAACAATGTTTCGCGCAACACATACCTTTATTTCAGCAGGTTGGGAAGCTTCATCCGTAGATACATCAACTTTCTTTTACGGCTTCTCCGTTTTACCTGAAAACCATTCAATGAATCAATCAACAATTAAAGGAAAAACTGAAATTGCCAAATACTTACTGATGGTTTTTTCGAGCAGTTACTATCCGGAGTGTGGTGTAGTTGTGTTGATGCTTGGTCAACATTGTTCTCTACAGGCTTCATTGGTAATATAACATAAATTGGAATTGTTTGGACTTATTAGGTTATAAAATATAAAAACTGAAACTGACAAATACTTACTGATGTCGCGCTATGGGGATCGACTACCGTTTGGTCAACACTTTTTTCCACAGACTTGGCCTGCAATTCGGTAAATAGAAAATGAGCACTCACATTGGAAACGAATTATAAAAAAGTACTGAAATTGTCAAATACTTACTGATGTCGCGATATGGGCAGCGGGTACCGTTTGGTCAACACTTTTTCCACAGACTTGGCCTGCAATTCGGTAATAGAAAATGAGCACACTCACATTGGAAACAAATTATTAAAAGTACTGAAATTGTCAAATACTTACTGATGTCGCGATATTGGGAGTGGGTACCGTTTCGACAACTATTTCATCCGCATACTTGGGCTACAATTAACTTATGCAAAATCAGCACACTCACATGGAAAGTTAATTATTAAAACAAATCAATCAAACTGTCAAATGGTTACCTGAGAAGCGGATTCTTGTTGCACAACCTCAGCTGAGGTTAAGATGTTTCCCACAGAACTAGCCTACAAATCAATTTATTAGGTTATGGAAAATGAAAAATCACATGGAAAGTTGAAAAAACAAAGAAACTGTCAGATACTTACTGGTCCTGGCATTTTATTTTGCGCCACAACCCTAGTACTTTGGTTAGAACCAATCTGGTTGGGAACAGGATTTACCTACGAATTGTGACAAAACAGTGCAAATTATGTATGTCGAATGCATTAATTAATATGTAGCATACGTCACTAACTTGACTTGCCGACATTTCCGGCAACAATCCTTCGAGATGTCTGAACCTGGCCTCAAATGCTAACCATTCCTTCTCACGGCTTGCTAGCATAGCATTCGTAGATTCAAGTAGAGACGTCAACCTGTTCACCACTACATCTCTCTGCACCGCCTCATACTCAAGTTGGGAAATCCGTTGCTTAAACGAGCCTTTTACCCGACTCACACCCCAATATTTACCTGTTGTCAATCCGTACCCAATCCCTTTTTAAAACCCATCTTTCTCTTTGCCAAGCACTAAGGTGACGGCATCTGTGCACGGTTCAAGTGCCAGGGCTCCGGAGGCGATCTGCTCCTCATGCTCAACCTGCAAGAAAACAAATATTCTAATACACTTGTAACACACTTATGTATCCACATAAAGTGTTGAGACAAGTTATACATACTCAAGTTTTTTTGACACCAATATAAGGCAATGAATTGACTTTAACATGATTTAAAAAGTTTAATACTAAAACATACTAATTTGGTTGCCACGACTTCGATAACAACATTCTTGTATGCACCATCTTTGTCCTCCCTTCCTTTCATCCACATTAATGCACGGCCGGGGATCTTATCCGGTCCAATTTCCTTCTTTTTGACCTTGTAAAATATTCAAGAGAAAGCAGCTGACGGTCATGCGTTAGACACATAACCAACAAATCATTGAACTAGAGAGAAAGCAGCTGACGGTGATTACCAGTTTCTCTCGAAGGTAGGTATAACCCCCTCGTCCCATGTGATGATCAAAAACATTCTTTGCTCGAGCTCCCTTTGATGAAGCCGATTTTTTCTTCAACCACACATTATAATCATTTCATTATATTTGAACAAAAAACATAAACCATATATAGTCGATCAATCTACGTTTGCAAAGTAGAGGATTTATACCTGAAACTGCTCTAATTGTGTGTACTCAATGAAGCGATCACAGTCTTCTTGCCTGATCATCGTCCTGTGTCCCTTGGGTATCGCCTTCAGCTTCAGAGGTTTACCGATGTTCGGCATAATATATTTGGCATACATTTTTCTTCTGAAATCCCGAAGAAGGTGTCCGAGCCGATTCATCACAGAAGGCATGCGACAAGCCTCAATCTCAAAATATATCTGCATAATATAATACAGTAAAGGTAAATTACATCTCAAAATATAAAATGCACAAATAGAAATAAAGAATAACCGTTATTTGTTCCCACAGTTTATCTCTAAGCTCCTTTGTGACCTCCCTCCAACTTAAATGTCTCAAGCCAATTATTTCCCTTAAAACATCCCCTAAAAAACTTGCAAACTTTGATCGGTTTTGGCCAGTGAACCTACCCAGATTATCAAACTCCACTGCCAGTTTGACACCACCAGAGTTTGCATACTGGGTACGTAGCTTAGATAACCTCGTCAACCCCATTGTAGGTTTTTTCGTAGTAGCAAAACTGTTGAGGGGTTCGATAACCATCATCCCTATAACATTCTTTGGTTGACCGTCGTCGTCGTTGGCTTCCTCGCTGGAGTAGACTTCATTGTCGTCTAATTGAGCGACGTCGTCGTAGTTGGCTTCCTCATCGGAGTAGCGTTCTTCTTCGATTCTTTCATCTATAAGCTTCATCTTCAATTGTTTTTTTTAATAATTTGGCTGATTTGTGGAGTGGAAAATTTTTAATAATTTGGAGTGTAACTTGATTTTTGGAGTGTTAAATGTAATTTGGAGTTTTTGAATATTTGAAGCCAATATTTTGAAGCTTTTTGAGTTTTGCCTCCCTTTTAATTAAGAACCAATAGATTAATTATTGGCATAGTTTTTACGACAGAGAACCTGTGGCTGAAAATAGGCACTTTGCCAGAAGATGGTTGGATAAGCGTGTATTACGTATTAGGATATTTATATATGTTTATGTACATTAGCGCATGACAAGCGTAATAGTGTTTTTTAACAAAGTGTTTTTTGTTTTATTTTTAGATTTAACTATAATTACCATTCATTAAAAGTTTTTATACAAAAGGCACCATTACAATACATTCCATGAAACAAAAATAAGAGTGAATAACAAAATAGATGATACAAGAAACTATAAAATTAAAGCATTTAAAAGCTAATTAACCAACCAACATTCAACACAATAAACTAAAAAGTGTATCAATACAACCATACATATACAAATAACTAACCAAATCACAAATGTTCCAAACATCACCAAATCACTAATCAACTTTTGAAACTAACAAAGTAGCTTCATTGAAGTCATATTCAAATCTGCACTTATCACCAATCTGTATTTCATTTTCCACCTTGAAAATTTTCCATTTTGGTAACCGATATATGAATTTCAGGTCCGACAGTTCACCATGAAGTCTCATTTTCTTTTTACGACCTTCGGGATTGACCAAAGTGATTGGCATTCCATCATAGGCATCAATCTTGGTGGCAATGTGACGCGGAAGACGTTGTGAAAAGCAAATTTCAAATATACTTGTAAATAAAAAAGAAATTTAAAAATTCAATTTACCAATTTCTTGATGACGTTCATGTGGAAGACGATTTTAGAGTCATCATTTTGCTCATTAAGATGAATTGGGTTTTGGGAGGAACTACCTTGATTGCTTGATTGATAGTTGAGAAATAGCTGATTTGGACCAGGAAGGATAAATTCTATGTCATCTTCATGAAAGACATTAATATGAAATGTCTTATCTGATATGATTTCAAACACAAAACGAGCCACCTTTCAAGTTGGTTTGTTTAAACATATATCTATCTGGAGCAATAAGCTCGAAAAACGAATTCATGTAATTGTCACCAAATTCTTGAATCACGTATCACTTAGGGAAATCCTATTAAACATGTTAATTAAAGGACATTTGAATTTGGAAACAATCATTAAAAATAGAAATTAAAACTTACCAAGTAATGGACGTGTCGGTTTCTGACTGGAATACATATCATATTACCGGATTGATCATTTACGTTTCTTTTGAAAGTAAACATATTCAACATACATCTTGGTTTAATCTCAAAAACAACATATGTTCAAGCTTCTATACAACATTCTCTGATTAATTCAGTCCAACCGGTTCCAAAATAAAAGTCATCAAGTACTTTGATTATAACAACAGAGAACGTTCTACCACTTTGACCGTAAATCAAACAACAGCCAATATTCGATTTCATGTCAGCAAACATTGGTTGAACAGCTTTAGGAATGAGCTATAAGTAACACAAAAAATGTTCTTAGAATGTATATGTTGAAAACTGTAAAATGTTTCATAAAAAAAATTAACCAGATAACAATATTAACATACATCCTACTCATGGAATCGCTGTCGATATCTACTAGGAACTTAATTCCATTATTGAGACGTGACATTTTTATGTTCTTACCAGTATAAGCGATGTCTACGAATTACAGTAAAGCGAAGTAGAAGTCGATTTAGGGTTTTGAAGGTAAAAGGGTTTTGAAGTTAAAAGGGTTTTGAATTTTGGTTTTATTTATTTCTACACATTTAATTATTTATATATTTTGGTTTTTTGTTTTATAACTTTTTAAAAATAGTACAAAAATATTTACTTTTAGTTTTTTTTTACTAACATTCCGGTATTAAATTTCGTTAAAAGAGGAGTTCGTTTAATAAATCGTATTTTTTAAATAAATATAAAATTTTATCCATTATTGAAGTATTATCTTAACCGTTAGTAAGATTTTCTGGATAAGATTTACAACTTCGTAATAGAGAGGCTCATAACATTCTAGTGTTATCATTTCAAATATGTAGTTATGTATCATTATCATCTTCTAGGTTATCATCATCACCATATGTGTTATTATGATGATCAACATCATAAAGTTATCATCGTTATCATGTATTATAGTGGTTATCTTCATCATAATCATCGATCACCATCACCATGAAACGGCATCATCATCAGACGTGCGGGTAATCAACGTGGTCATTGTATAGGCTATCGTAGTCAGCGTTCATCATACGGGCTCAAACATATATCTCGCTATCAGTGTCGTCATCATCATCACACATCTCCATCATCATCATCCGATTGCCATGTACGGGATGTAGTCAGCATCGTATGGGTTATCATAAACAAAATGCCCAATATTAGCGATCACTGTCGGCACCATCTTATGAATTGTTGTCGTCATAAACGACATCATCAGTCGTACATGCTACCATCAGTATGACCATCGTATACGTTATCATGGTCATCGTCGATCATACGGGTTACATGTCATTAAACATTGGTGTCACCATTATCATCAACATATGTGTGTGTGTGTGTGTGCGCGCGCCTGTGTGGCGTATTGTCATATATGTACATATAATTGGTCCTCATCATATATATGTGTGATCATCATTATAGACGCCATAATAATTTATCGAGAGAAACTAAAAAAGAGATATCAAAGTAATTTTGATGATTCAATCATGTTATTACTTGAATTCTAAGTTCGTAGTTACTTCGACTGGATGAATCGTAGCAATGGAATAATTAAGTCATAGTTCATTGGTTGAACATATGTGTGTGTGTGTGCACGCCTGTGTGGCGTATTGTCATATAGGTACATATAATTGGTCCTCATCATATATATGTGTGATCATCATCATAGACGTCATGCTCGTCGTACGAGCTACAATCGCCATCGTATGGGTTGGCGTAAGCAAACCGTATATATAGGTTAGCAGCATCAATATGATAACCACCACCAACCCAGATAGTTATATTAGCATCGTCTCGTCATAATTGGGCCAATCATCATGGTCATCATACGGGATAGCACCGTCATTGTCTCATGTATTACATATCCGCAATCATACTACACATCACCGCCCACATTCGCCACAACGATTCCCAGCACCAACCACTAACCACACTCCACCACCACCCACCACAACCACCCACCACACCACCACCACCCTCTAATATTATATATAAATATATATACATTTATTTATACCCATCCACCACCACCACCCACTACCCACCACCACCACCACCACCCACCACCACCACCACCACCACCGACCTCCGCCACCACCACCCACTGCCCACCACCACCACCCACCACCACACATCCGCCACCACGAACCACCGCACCTCGGCCACCGTCCACCACCATCATGACCACCTGAACCCACCACCACCCACTAATATTATATATATTTTTTGCATGCGCCTTCTTTTAAAAGGGTCAAATAACTATCGTACGATTAAAATTTAAAAGAACGCGCCTTCTTTTAAAAGGGTCAAATAACTACCCTCGTAAGTCACTCATATACTTCTAGAACGTGGATAAGTAAGTCAAAATTCCTAAAAACCGTCGACGATTCGTTTCTACAGTGAAGCACAAGCACAAGTACAAGCACGATAGGTCTCAGAACCCTAACTCATCTACTTATGGAACGGAACCAAAATGAAGAACCTTAACTCATCTACTTCTGGAACGGAACCAAGGACGAAGCAAAAGCACGATAGGTCTCAAAATGAAGATGGAACATGTGTTACTTTATGATTTTTTTTAGCGTTTTAGGTTTACTTAATCTTAAAATGTAAGCATTTGTTTGAATATTCTTATGTATTAATACGTTTGATAAGCGTGTTGTTGTTGTAATACATATCCTTGTTTTTTTAAATCTATGTATAATATTAAAGCATGTTATATGCGTATGATTAGCGTGTTATGGCTTTGGTATGAGAATTTATCACTGTGATGTTTTATAAGAGTTTTCTGTTTCCTTGTGATTCGTGTTGTTATCCCCTACCCCGTGTTTTATTGTATGTATGTGATTCAGTTGTTGAAAAAACCAAGATTGATAAAAGGAAGACTAAAAAAGTTGCTCCGGTGGGGAAAACAAAACATGATGTGGAAGCAGACTTTGATTCAGACCTTGACACAAAAATCGACACGTTGTTGTCAAAGCGGAAACAGGTGGAACACAGCACCTCTGGCCCGGACTTTCAGCGTCCGAAAATGAGAGCCGTTAAAGAAAAAAACAAGACTGATAAAAGGAATACTAAAAAAGTTGCTTCGGTGGGGAAAACAAAACATGTTGTGGAAGCATATTCTGATTCAGACATTGACACAAAAATCGACAGGTTGTTGTCAAAGTGGAAACAGGTGGAACCCAGCACCTCTGGCCTGGACTTTCAACGTCCGAAAAAGAGAGCCATTAAAGTAAAGAAGCCAACCGAGAGGGGACAACTGTCACACCCCAACCTACGGTGAAAATGTCGGGGGGTGAGCTGATTGCCACAGCTCGCAAGGTACTATCAAGCAATTATAAAGCGACAATATCTAATTAATTTATTTATTGTCAAACGACATTCATATACAACAAAAATAAAGAAGATTACAAATACAAAACCAACTATTCTTGTATATGGTTTATCCTAAAGTCATCTCTATGTGAGCTTCAGTTCGATAAGCAATCCAAATCTATAACCTGCAAATGCGTACAAAATATATGTTTGTCAACAACACATGTTGAGTGAGTAGATCACCACTTTTGACACAAACAAAAATGGTAATAATATATAACGATATAAGTGAATAAAAATAGGCAAAACTGTTATCTGTGAGTATAACCAATTAAACCATATCACATACATAAACAATCAACCATAAATGTAAGGCCCCGTTACCGGTAGCCCTACTTTCGTGTTGGATTTACTCATAAACGCAGTTCTAAATATCAGAGTTAATTAAAACATTCGCGGAATATAAGTTCAGAATTCATGAATATGAAATTCAAAATCGATCTCTCTTCAATCAGCTTTCAAAATGGTTAACTGAAGGTGGGAGGTTGGGACATCAATTCTTCGAAGGCGGCTTGATTCCGAGTTCGATAATCGATTGATTTAATTCCTATTGTTTCTGTTGGAGCCCTAATTCACAATTCACTTAGTTTGATTTGAAGGCTTGTCGGCTTGATTCTGGTTCTGTTGAACCTATTTTGAAGCTTTAAGGTACACTAATAAGCCCTAATTCTTCGTGTTTTGATTTCGTTTTTTAGTGAATTTTGATTATTGCTCCCAATTTTTATACTTAAATTATGTGAATTGTTTGCTACTGAGACTAGATTCTTTGCGAATTTGTTTGCAACTTTTGAATTATAATGTAAAATAGAACTTGAAAGTATGAATAATGTCATTCAAAAAGATTAAACAAACAAAAACGTAAAGCCTAAATAATTCTTTATTGTTGGTCTAAAGCTCTGGTAAAAGAGGAGAGTTTATATAAAATAGTTTTTGAAATAGGCCCCAACATTTTAGTTAGCTTTAGGCCCCATAAAGTATCAGTATTATTCTTTAGTAATCATATGTAGAAACCAAATATATATTTGTTATTAATCATATGTTAAAATTAAACAAATAGTCATCGGTAGATTTTCTTTTAATGATTACGGTTATTTTGATTTTTATGTTATATCGGTCCGGTTCTTTGTTTTCCGGTTCTTAACAAAATACAAAACGAACCAAAACCAATATTTCAGTTTTTGCTAAAGTTCAAAACCGAACCGCCAGTTTCTACTTCGGTTTGGTTGTTTCGGTTTCGATTCGGTTTTGTGCACACCTCTGATTTAAACAAATGTAATGCAAAAGGGGTAGAATGGTCATAAAGTAAAAAGACATTAAAGTTGCTTGTATATGATAATTTTTTGTTTTTGCTGGCTATAAATGAAATTTTATATGTTTGTAACGGTATATATGAAATTAATCCTTTTAAATATAATATTTTGGTTAAGACTAGCTACTAGGTGTGCTTCGGTTCATGTATATTTGGCAAATTTGCGACTCATGGGAGTTGGAACCGACGTGCTCATTACTGCATACGAGCCTGTTTATAAACTATTATCTGTTTTTTTTTTATTATGAGGGGTTATTGATTCTAATATAAATAATAGAATGTGGTTTGTTTGTGTTGTGGTTGCAGCCCGTCTAGCGAAAGTGCAAGATCGGTTGGAGCTGGTTTAACCGTGCCTGCTGCAGAGTCGGGACGCACTCCGATGGCTGATGTTTTAAAACAAGTGGTGTCTGCATTTAGAGTCAATGATTGGAACCTGTTTGGTGCTTCTACTATTTGAGATGTAGTCTAGGGATATTTAAGTCTTTATATTTGGTTTATTTTGGTAAGGATTTATTAAGATTGATTTGATTTTTTTTATTTAGACAAATTATGGTTTACTTTGGTATTATGGGTTATTGGTTTAATTTTCAGTTTTCGTATATTATGTTTTGGTTGTGGTATTACTGTTTTGGTATTATTGCCAATACTGTACCGGGAGCCATGCCAATTTGGTACCCGTCGAGTACCGGTACCCATACTAATTCAGCTTGTTTGTTATTCGTACCCGTACCAAGACCAAGTCCAATGGATATTTGAAAAAAACAAACAAATTGGTACCAAAGCATGTATTGTACAGAAATACCCATGCTTGTACCATGAATTTTGGTACGATACTCGGTCCCCAGTCTAACTGCATTGTCGGTATCGATCTTAACTCTATGAAGGATAACTCCAATTCATAATTACTATTCTATACAAATAAAGTAACTAAATGAATTACTGTTTTGAACTTTAGTAAATAAAATAACTAAATGAATTACCGTTTTAGACTATAGTAATTATGTTATAAAAAATAGAATAGTGTAATAATAATTATTATAGTTTAAAGGTTAGAGTCATAATTACTATTTTAATGTTAGCATAATTACTCTAGTTATTCACTTATTTGTACTCACGATAAAAGTCATTTATATTTGATCCAAACCCTATTAACCATTAACAACACACTTTTTTAAGAGTTCAAAAATTAATTTGACTTATCTATAGAAGTTTGGTTTAACAAATCAATTACCTAATACCATTCTTGTGCAATATGTTACCTAACTAATTTTCTAAAGAAAATTGCAAAATTAGTTAGTGCAATCATACCCATGGTGGCAATATGATTGTGTTCATATGTCTAATAACAGACGCTTGATCACCCCTTTCTCAACAAAGTACCATTAGGGGTTTGAATAATTTTCTTTGTACGCATTTATGTGTATGCTGATTAAGAGTAATAATTTGTGGATGAGAAAGGGGTGAGCGACTGAGTGTCGGTTTATGACACCGATGTAGTTAAAAGGAAACACACAAAACTTGTTGGTAAGCTTAATATAATATTTTAAGTAGTTATGGAGGTGTAAATTTGTAAACGAGCGAGCTCGGCTCATTTCAAGCTCTTTTTCTAAAGCTCGAGCTCGACTCGTGCGTCTTTTTTCAGGTGTGGGCTTGGCTCGTTTATTATTGATTTAATTCATTTATATACGTTTTTAATTGTTTTTATATATTTTGAGAAAATCTTAAACGGTCCAAAGCTCGAATCGAACACGGTTGTGCAATGTGAAATTAATACTTTAGAATTCTAAAAGAGGTCAAACCTAAAAATACACAAGGCTTGACTAGCCTAAACGAGCTTCTCATACAAGGCTCGAGCTCGATAACTAAATGAGCTTCACTAGAGACTTGGGCTCAGCTCGAGCTTGACAAAGCTCTCGTTTTGAGCTTTTTATAGATCCGAGTTTGAGTAGCTTATGAGCAGCTCGACTCGTTTGCGCCTCTGGTGTATATACATTTTTTTTAAATATATTTTTGTATAAAATATTACTAAGATTAATCTGATGAGCAGGTTATGGGGAACGGAAGTGAAGACATTTTCAGATATTCAAGACCATATTCTTGTACCTGACTTGTAGCTTGTATAAGTTGTTTCCCGTCCTTAAAATGAATGTTATAGATATTTATGGTGATTATATATAAAAATACACAAATTATTTGTTTGAATTTGTGGAAACAGTTTTTTAAAAGAATTGGATTGATGTTATTATTTATTAAGATTTATAGAATGAAAAGTTGGTTAAATTCCATTTAGATATTACAAATTCACTGAAGAAAAAAAAACGCATTTTAGATGATTCATTCTATTTCTACATGTTTTGCTTTATAGCCTTACATGTTTTGACATTGGTTAGTTAGTAATTTATTGTGTTTTTTAGTGTGTATATAAGCTAGTGAGTTATGTATAGTTGATGGTCAGTAATTTATTCTGTGAGGTGTATATGCTCTTTATTATATAGAAGTATCACTCCACTCATCGTGTGATAATATTTTGAAGCTAAAATGATGTTGAGGACATTCCCGAAAAAATATAAAGTATTATTATATTTCATAAATGAGATTAAGACATGTTTAGACCGGGTTATGTGAGAATTAAGATCCATAAGTTAAATATGGTATTTTATGCTAAAATGACGGGAATATATATTTTTTAAAACGCTAGAAAAGTTAGACGGAATAAAGAAATTTTGGTGTAAGTTAAGAAGAAACGAACGTTCTCGGTTGAACGTGTGAATATTCAACCCGACATTCGATAAAATGACCATGTCTGAATCCATTTGAATATTGTTAAGGATTGAAAACCGAGAACGGAAATGTGACTCAGTTATGAGTTATAACGAAACGAGAAAATGCAAATTAGTATTTTTTTTTCAAACACGTTCCTTAAAGCACATGTACCAATGAGCTTGTAAAAGTTAATACCATCTCTGTATTTGAGGTTTATCATTTAGATAAAATAAATCAAATAAACACCATAAGTTTGGATGAGTTGTTTTTGGGAAAAACTACACTAGTTTTATTAAGTTCGGAGTATCACGGAACCGACACCGGGTAACACGATCGTCAAAAAATTATTAGCAGAAATCATAAGCTAGCGAGACAATTTTAAGTCGAGATTGAAATAAATATTTTGACGAAATTATTTTGGAAAATATAACGTCACTTGAAGTAGCGGGTTCGTTGGAGCGAGAGACAGAAACGCGATCGCAAAACGCGTTTAAAACCGCACTATATAAGGTGGGTCACCCCACTTTACATTCATTTTAACATCATATTACTACATTTTAGAGAGAGAAAGGTAGAGAGAGGTTAGAGGATTCCGGCAAGGTTGCCGGCGTCCGACGGCAGTCCGGTGGTGGTGCACGGTGGTCGGTGGTGACCGAAGCCCGTCTTCTACCCGGAACACAGGGCGGCCTTTGAGCCATGGCGGGGTAGTCGACAGCCACAGGCCCGACATCCCGCTAGGCTCGAATTTTTTTTTTTCAAAAAAAGTTATATATATTTTTATCAAAAAAAAATATGTATAATCAACGTTTCAGCACAATTACATAACCACTAGCTTAGTCTAGTGGTAATGGGGTTTGGCATCTAGTCAACATGTTGTGGGTTCTATTCTTACCTGACACAATTTTAAGCTTATATTTATACAAAAGTTTTTTATAAAACTCAAATCATAATTAAGTAAGCCCATTTAAAATTAAATTGTTTAACGCAACAAAATGTTTCTTTTACTTAAGAACCAAAAAAATGTTTCGCCTTTGTCCTAAATTTTTTTCGCCTTCTCGGAGCCAGCCCTGCCGAAACAAAGGCTGGTTACAATGTGACTTTTGGTTTCGTTCCAATGAGGACGAATAAATGTTTTAACAAATGAATTTGCTTTTAAATATTCTTACGACTGTAAGTCGTTAATGCTATTTTTGTTATTCTAACGCTAACTTTGGGCCGTATGAGCGAAGTGATATTTATGAAACCAAGAAAATCTTTGTCTCAAAATACAAGTTTTAAAATTGAGAACTCACCAACCATTGTGTTGACATATTTTAAACGTGTGTTTTTCTAGTAAAGGAAAAACGGGTGCTTCATAAAGATGATGTGGGAAAACAGGTGTAATACCTGAATGTTGGACTTGTATTTTAAATAAATCGTGTACTCTGACACGTGTGATTTATGACATTTTATAACGAATAAAAGTCCAACTCCTATGTGAATATATTGTGCTTAAATACTGATGGCTAAACGACGTCTGTCACCGCCCAAATTAATTGATTAAGTCTTCCGCTGTTAAATTAAGGTTTTTGGGGTGTGACACATGGTAATTAAAAGAGAACTCTCTGCATCAATAATAAAAGTTACTGTTTAGTTAAAGTCCGTTAGAAATCACGGCGTGACACTTAATTTACTTGGGAACAAGAAGACAAGATGAAAGAAGAGTACTCGCATTTGTTTATTACGGATTCTTCCTAATTTCGGGATGAAATTTCCTAAAGTAGGGAAGACTGTGACATTCGTCATTTTCGGTTTAACTTGTATTTGTTTTTGTATTGGAAACCCTGCCCATTTGGTCTTTCGGATCCTTCGTTATTAATAAAATATTGAGTTTTATGTTTCATTTACGTTTCACAATTGTCGGATCAAGAAAACACCCTTTTATTATTAAAAATGAACTTTAGGGACCCAAATCACCAAACAACCGAAGCTAAAGGGTGTTTTGAACTGATGAATAACCCTTCTGGGAAACCCTTTCTTTTTCTACTATAAATAAAAGTCAAACGCATCCATTTTTGTTGCTCTTTCTCCTCAAACTCTCCCCAATCTAGATCTAAATCTAAGTATTCTTTCTTCAAGTTCTTGATAATTTGACTTCTCAATGTCAAGCTAATACTAATATTTATTTCTGACTAATTCTTGTTACTTAAAAGCTTGATGTTGCAACATATATATAATATTCACCCGGCCACTTCAATATTACTAAAAAATATTGCTTATTTGTGATCATATAAATGCAGTAGAAAAAGTAAAACGCATATTTAATATGATCAGCAATGCCGAATTTTTACTACATTGGTTAGTCTGATAGTTGGTTTTGTTACCGGCTTTTGGCACGATGATGACAAATTTGAAAATAAGCCCTTAATCGTACGAAAAGCCAGAGCTTTTTGTTTACCGACATTGGTTAGCTAGTCGTCTCGTTAATTAATGGAGTCATTTATGTGGCATTGATTTGTGGATGTATAAGCCCTTGTTAGACGCCTAGAACTTTCATATATCCTAGATGAATGAATGAGAAGAATTATATTGCTACTATTTTAGGAAAAGTTGAACGAAATGGGGAGAATTAAATTGGGTGACTTATGAAGATGTGGAGTGGAGTCAAACGGTATTCGATATTGTGTTATCGATCAAGAGTGAGAATGTGAGATTGTAGGGTTTGCTCCATGGATGACTAAAAATATGTAATAGTGAAGATATTTTATGGTCATGCGAATATTCAAAACATTTATAAAAATCATTGGAGTCGTGTCTCGCGTTTGTGTTTTGTAGTCTTATCCTTTCCAAGCCCTCACGTATTAGGCAGTTGAAGAATGGAGAGGAACATAATTGGTGGTTTACTTGTTTTTTCGGCCAAAATAGAGGGAGGGTGGTTGTTTATGTGAAGAAGAAGAACAGAGAAAGAATACAAGAATGGGTAAAACAATTAATTTTTATCTCATTTCAAACTTTTTTGTTTGTTTCTTGGGGGTGATATCAATGAGGCTAGTATCGTAACAATGTTGTGTTCCCGAGTCTCATTAAAAGAAAGAAAATGAAGAGAAATAGGTGAAATGTTGTGTTTCTGAGTTTCATTAAAGGAAGGAAACAGAAAGAAACAAGGAAATGTGTGTTCCCGAGTTTCATTAAAAGAAGAAAAGGAAAGGAAAGATAAAAGCGAAAATAGAGTAAAACTAGTTATCATCTTACGCTGAGTGGATGTTCACACGACGTAGCTGGATTGCCGAGTGGATGTTGGGGTGCAAACATATTATGTTCAGTCCATATTAGTGTTGCTATTATATGCTACATACATGGTAGTTAATATCCAAAACATATATTTTATTTGTACATGCTAATATCTAAGTTTAGTTCCGGTTTTTTCTGCATTTACATACCAGATGATTTAACTACCATGCTAACACATTATACGTATTAGGACGTCTTGCTGAGTGTGTCTTTGTTTGTGATATTCCAAAAGAGTTTTTGTCCCCATGTTCTTCATTGCATCTTTTGCGTATTTTCTCCTGGATCTATTGTTTATTAAACATGTTAGGTACATGGATTTAAGTATTACATGTAGGTCATGTGATTCAAGTTGCAGTTTAAGAAGGATCAGATTGATAAAGTTGATCAGGTAGGGGTCAAATATGACACTACAAATTGCACAAAAAGGACATTTGTCACAGAATGTTGTTCATAAACAGATTTAACCAAAATGCCCTTGACATCATATTTGAGAGGGGCAGGTTAAGTTTTCAATCAAAACAACTATATATGCTGTATGTCTGTAACTAACTAACTAACTGTGAATGTCTGAAGTGACGACATAGCTACACGTATCAACACAAAAGTCAATACAGAAAGGCGATGACAGCTCGCATCTCGTGTTTGGCGTTTGAGAATTAGAACGTTCTCGTAATTATTAATGCAAAAGTAAAGTTAAGTAACATTGATTATTCATACACATGTGAGTAATAAAACAAACTACAGATGACGACGTACTGTAAACAAATTGGATGCCAGTAACCGTGAATCAGCAGCAACAGAAGACCTATTACAATCACATCATACGAAAATCCAGATCATTATCTAAAAGCACAATGCATAATTTCATCAAATATAATAATCTGTATCCTTAAGACAAAGAAACAGACATGTCCATTGTAACGAAAAAGTGAAACGAACTTGGTAGAAACAAATGTAATGTAATGTGATGAAGGTTAACACCATGTCTATTTAGCTTAATATAAGGTTGGTACAAAATTAAATATAAATTTACACATAATGGTAGAACATATCATAACACAGATTTAATGAGGACTATATGTTTTATGTGATAGATTCTTCTCTTGGTTTCTATTTAGTAATCTGTGAGCAATATTATTTCGCAATTTTCAAAAGAATTTATATATATATACAAACATTAGTTTCTAAAAGGTTTGGAATTTTGACAAATCTCAATAGTGTTCAATTATTTCACAAATCCTAAGAGAAGTCATTTGGTTTCTTGAAATACAATATCATGAATACTTTGAAGTAATTCTGTACGAAAAATTCTTTGGTTGTGTCTTATGTAGTCTAGTCGATTTTCTTCAATACATACATAAGCGTCAACAATGTACTGATGCGAAAGACGACCGCCTCTGAAAGGTAATGTGTACACGTTGCTCCTTTCATGAAGCACGTAGCTGTAGTACATGTTGATAGTAACTCGTCTCTCCCGGGTGCCCCTCGGGAACACGTAAAGAAAGATTTGGTGACCATCCACTATCGCCATATGGGAAAAGCAATGGATATTGTAAAGACATGTATGATGGATGTTGCTTGCTTATCAGTTATTCGTTTCACCCTATCATCTTTATGTCGAATAACAATGTCATATTGATGACATGTTAGGTCACCATCAGAAATAATGGCCCCAAGTTTGCTGCTGGTTGGTAGGTTGTATGAGCGAAGCCTATCAGAACCATAAAGACAAACACTAAAACCGGGCGTCTCAACAGTTGATATCAAGCGCATTGCTATTTTCAAGCGCATTGATCAACATGCGTACAGTTTCGGCATCGAGTTGAGACTGACTCTCACTACTAAAAGCATGAAGTCTATTCGAGATTTTGTTCTCAGTGTCATAAACGTACATTTGCAAGAAACGTGGTCTTTCGCCGGGAGGCGGACAAAGAGAACCTAGCCAGTGATGAATCTGGCCAGATATCTTGAAAACATAAGGACCTGAGCCTCGATTAATATTGTTATCAATCTTAGCACCAAAAGATGTCATAGAGAAAGCAGAGTTGTAAGCCCTGATGTTTGCTATAAATTCAAGACTGTTGGAATAGATGAATGATTGTAACATAAGGTTTTCTAGGAAGGGGAAGAGCAACGGTACCACCTTTGCAACACTGATTGTATATAACATTTTGACGGGAAGATTTGGATACAATTCGTTCGTCATACCATAAGAGAGCACCGCAATGGCCACAAACTTTGTCACAGTCCCCATTGTCTATATAGAAAGGTGACACAACATCCAAACGACATACAACAGCCGACCGACGGGCTGCAGTAGTAGGTGACTCACACCTGATGTTGTCAATTGCCATTGATGATGAAGTAGCGGGTGAAAGAAAAACAAATATATTGACCCTCAAATCACAATGCAACAAATGAAAGAAAATAACTTGGCAGCATACGGAACAAATGAGACAAAAAAACGTACCAATTTTATCACAAAATCATATCGCATCTACATGCCCGTCCACAATCACATGCCATACAAAAACAAAATATGAAAATACAATTACTAATCTAGGTAATACAATAACACTAAAATGAAGGTGGGACTGGTTTTGGTGATCACAGGTTTAATATATTGTGTACGCATTTAAGTTCACTTTGTGAGATTTCTTATCAGGTTGAACCAATTGGCCCATTTATAATGCTAAAGAATGACACAAATTGGCCCGCTCATAAACAAACATGTCAATTTTAACTGATGCATTTGTTAGAACTGTGAGACTAACAGATCGTTTAGCTCTACCATCATTTTCTTTAATTCACTTTACTGACATAAATTTGCATTCTCAATTTGTAACATTATTTTTAGTTGATTGGTACTTGGTATTATGTCACAATACCATGCACGCATACACCTAAAAAGAGCCACAAACTGACCATTTTGTGAAATTAACAAACTATAACTAATATGCAATACAAAAGTAAAGTTTAAAAAATAATTAGATCAAATACCGTTCTAGAGAAATAGATGTAGACATTATTAGTAGTCAGATGTGTGCTCTTATCAGAAGCCCTATTTAGCCACCTACGACCCTGACAAAAAAAAAAAAAAAGATGAGTGATTAGCTATAACAACAACAACTAAGTGGAAAGGTTAACGAAAGGAGAAGTAAAGAAAACCTAACCGTCACTGTTAATCAAACCCGGCCACAACAATGGTGGCGCAAAGAGATTAGAGACATCAACTGATTGTGGTGGAGGAGAAGAGAAAAGGAGTAGACGTAAAACATTGAACCACTCATGCGAAACGTAAAACATAAGAAACAATAACTAAGGGGGTGTTTAAGTGAGCTTTTAAAACTTGCTTATTTGCTATTTGTTTGTTGAGAAGCAAAAGACATTTGGTAAAGCAATTTCAAAAACTTCAAAATGGAGCTTTTGAAAAGTTGCTTTTGCTTTTCAAAAACCAAAAAAACAATTTTAAAAGCTCCCCCAAACACCCCCTAAGTCGATCTAGGAGCTGTGTGTTGCGACGGGCTAGTGAAACGGGAAAAAATATGCGTAAAAACATTGAATCACACATACTATAGCTTGCATTGTATGAAATTAAATTCAAATAGTTACTATATAAAAGAAAATGTAATTATCAGATGATGTAAAAAAAGTAATTATTGAAATTATTAGAATGCATCCCCCTCCCTGTTTAAATGTTCAAGTTCCGTAACTGATTGAGGAGGGGGGGGGGGGGGGTTCATGATTAAATATGATTGCAATATCAATATAAGCGAAAACCCGATCAAGAGAAAAGTAAAATCCCATCAATTGTTCAAGTGAAAACTAAATCAAGAATTCAAGACGAAAACTTCACCAAGAGTATGAAAAAGCGAAAACTAATTAAAGTTTTTGCATAACTAGCTAGAATATTGATGGTTGGTTAATTTGATATTGTTTAGTTCGTTTATTTCTTAGTTTTAATTGTTTATTATAGGAACTTCGATACTTCATACATGTATTATTGTATTTCAGGTCACAAGCGTTAAAGTACTTAAATTGAACCTGTTGATGCATGTATTGAAGACCCGAGATGTCCAGCACGCAAAACGAGAAGACAAATGAAGTTTGCTGGTGACATGTCGCATCGCGTATCGCGATGGGTGTTTAATGAAGATTTGACCAAAAGGTTTATCGCGATACGCGATGGACCAGTGAAGGCCCCATCACGTATCGCGATGGGGTGTGCAGACGGGCTGTTAGAGTTTATATGAATTTTTCATCATAAACGACCCTAACTTGAGTTAAAACCGCTTCAAACCGACTCATACACACGGACTGATTTGGACATATTTTTTTTTTCCAAATGCAAATCAGATATGGCATGATAATTACTTCCTGCCCCTACCTCATTTTAGCACGGTCACCACACCACACCACACCACACCACACCACACCTCACCTCACCTCACCTCACCTCACCTCACCCTAGATCTAGCACTAATCTCCACTACCTTACACCCAATGGACAAAACACGTACTTCAAGTCCAATCTACACTCGCAAATGGACCCACCGAACCAACCACCACAACCACTACATCTCCGGCACGGTATCACCACAATTTTCGTCTTCAAACTCCGGTATCTCAAACATCAAACGGAATCAAAATGTAGCCGCCAAAGCCGCGGCGCAGCGGCTCGCGCAGGTCATGGCGGCTAAGCCGACTCACATTGACAACGACGATGATGATGAGGATTTGGAGTTTCGGTTTGCGCCACCGGCGAGTAACCGGAGACCGCCGGTTAATAATAATAATAATAATAATAGAGTTGCGAATGTTAATGCTGCGGTTACTAGGCCTTCGGTTACGAGTAATAATAATAATAAGAATGCTGGATCTACTTTGACTGATTTAGTGATTGTTGACCTAGAGTTATTATTAGCTGTATTAGTTTGTTATATAATTAGTGAATAATATTGACCGATTTAGGCCTCCGATTAATGCTAATAGAACTACAACTGCCAATGCTGCCGGTGCCGGTGCCGGTGCCGGTGGTTACTAGGCTGTTAATTATAATGATAATAATAATAGTAATAGTAATGGTAATGGTAATAGTGATGGTAATAAGATTGCTGGATCTACTTTGCCTATGGTAAGTTTAATTTTATTATATATGTTTAATTTAGGTTTTAGTAGACTGATTTAGTGATTGTTGACCTAGAGGTGTTATTAGCTGCATTTGTTTGTTATGTAATTACTAGTGAATGATATTATAATGTTAGTAAAACTGCAAATGTTAATGCTGTTGGTGCCGGTGTCGGTGTTGCTACTAGGCCGCCAGTTACGTCTGGAATGCATAGTAATAATAATGGAATCATAAGATCACTGTGTTTACTTTGCCTACGGTACGTTTATCTGATTTTTTATGTTGATATTAGGTTTTTGTTGACCGATTTAGTGATTGTTGACCTAGAGTTATTAGCTGTGTTTGTTTGTTATGTAATTACTAGTGAACAATATTATAATATGATGTGATTGTTGTTTGACTAGTACTGAATTGGTTTTAGTTGACTGCTTTAGTGTTTGTTGCCCTAGAGTTATCAGCTGCATTCATTTGTTACACAATTAGTGAATAATGTGATGTGATTGTTGTTTAGTTAGTGTTGGATTGGAATATAATATATGAATCTGACAGTCTATGCTACAGATAGTGTGATGTTTAAGTTAATATTAGGTCAAATCTTAGCCAGATAGTGTGATGTTTAAGTTACTTGATGATTTTTATGTTGATTTTAGCTTCTATTTGACTGATTTAGTGATTGCTGCCCTAGAGGTATCAGTTGCATTCATTTGTTACATAATTAGTGAATAATATGATGTAATTGCTGTTTGATTAGTGTTGAATTGGATCCTATGGTAATTTTACTTGATTTTTTGTGTTGGTTTTAGGTTTTAGTTGACTGATTTAGTGATTGTTGCGCTAGAGTTATCAGATGCATTCATTTGTTACGCAATTAGTGAATAATGTGATGTGATTGTTGTTTTATTTCTGTTGAATCCCTTAGGCTTACGATAATTTTACTTGATTTTGTATGTTGATTTTAGGTTTTAGTTAACTGATTTAGTGTACGCTAGAATTATTAGCTGTATTCATTTGTTACAGAATTAGTGAATATTAATGAATGATGTTATAATATGAGGTGATTGTTTAATTAGTGTTGAATTGGAATCTATTAGATGAAATTGACAGTGTATGCTACAGATAGTGTGATGTTTAAGTTAATAACTTAATATTAGTTCACATTTTAGCTAGATAGTGTGATGTTTAAGTTTCTTGATTGTTATGTTGATTTTAGCTTTTAGTTGACTGATTTAGTGATTGCTTCCCTGGAGTTATCAGCTGATTTTGTTTGTGACATAATTAGTGAATATTATGATGTGATTGTTGTTTTATCAGTGTTGAATTCCTTTACCTACGGTCATATTATTTGATTTTTTATGTTGATTTTAGGTTTTAGTGGACTGATTTAGTGTTTGCTGCCCTAGAGTTATCAGCTGTATTCATTTCTTATACAACTAGTGAATAATGTGATGTGATTGTTGTTTAATTAGTGTTGAATTAGAATATATATTAACTTAAACATCACACTATCTGTAGCCTACAGATAGTGTGATGTTTAAGTTAATATTAGTATGCTACACATAGTGTGATGTTTAAGTTAATAATAAGTCAATTTTTAGCCTGTTGGAAATTGGAATGTTATCCTGCTTGAGTAACAAACAATACTGTATGTTTTGGTCTGGTTAGCTAGCTAGGCCTTCTGTTACATCTGTTACTAATAGATGATAAGAGCGTTGGATCTCTTTTACCTATGGTGATTTTACTTAAATTTGATTTTAGCTTCTAGTTGACTGATTTAGTTTTTGTTGTCCTAGAGCTATTAGCTGCATTCATTTGTTAAATAGTTAGTGAATAATAAAATATCTTAATATAAGATGATGTGATTATTTTTTAATTAGTGTTGAATTGGAATCAATTAGATGAATCTGTAACTCCATGCTACAAATAACGTGACCTGTAAGTTAATCTTTGTGAGTAATTGTACTGTAATTAGTGATAAATTGGAATCTATGAGATGAATATAACAGTCTATGCTACAAATAATGTGACCTGTAAGTTAATATTAGTGAATAATATGCTGCAATTGTTGTGTAATTAGTGTTGAATTGGATTCTATCAGATGAGTCTAACAGTATATGCTACTAATAATGTGACCTGTAAGTTAATTTTAGTGAATAATAAGCTGCAATTGTTGTGTAATTATTGTTGAATTTGATCCTGTTAGGTGAATCTAACAGTCTATGCTACAAATGATGTGCACTTCAAGTTAACATTAGGTCAAGTTTTAGCCAGTTGAAAATTGGAATGCTATACTGCTTAATTAATAAGCATAACATGCTGAATACTGTATGTTTTGTTTTGGTTTGCTAGCTAGGACCAGATCAGAAGAAACTCAGCCATCGCGTATTACATCTGCATTATCTGGAGTGCCATCTAAATCAAATTGCATGCTGCCACCAAGCAAAACATCTTTGAGAACCCCAATGGCTGTTCCACCAATTGATCCTCCAACCAAGAAACAGCCAACCAAAAGGTTGTATCAGTTAACAATTAGGATCTTCATGGCTTTTGTCTTTCAAGTGTTCATGATATTTAAAATCATGTGACCTGTTTGTATTTTGGCATAAATTGCAGATTCCCGATGGAACTGGGAGAAAATAACTTGAAACTTGCAGATGGGAAAGAGGCTTCTGCGCTTCGTGATGAAGTATGTAAAAATATCTCGAGTGTTACATGTTACAGATGTCAAAATATGATGTGAGTTTAACTTTTGCAATTTCATGCAGCTTGATATGCTACAAGAAGAGAATGAGAATGCCCTTGAGAAGGTGAATTTGTAATCTATGCATATACTTTTATAATTGTGGTATCCTTGGTTTATATAATCTTCATTAATCAATCTACTGGTGCAGCTTAGGTCTGCTGAAGAAAGTTGTCAAGATGCAGAGAAAAGGGTTAAGGAGCTTGAGAAGCAGGTCATATACTTTTTATCATCTCTTATACATTGGTGTCTAAAATTGTACAAAACTGAAAAAGAAGGAATGACAGTATATAAAAAGGCACCTTAATTCCTGACAATTATGTTCTATAATTGCTTTTGTATGTTCAACATATGTACGTGTGTAGGTGTATATGTTTAACATGTTAACATAAGTACTCATTAAAATTTATTTTCATTCAGGTCGCTTCTCTTGGCGAAGGAATATCTTTGGAAGCAAAATTGTTAAGCAGGTTAAATTTTAATTTTAATTTCATTTCTTGTTGCCTTTTTCAAAATATATTTCATGTCTAACATTTGAATTTCTAATGTGTTGCAGGAAGGAAGCTGCATTGCGCCAAAGAGAGGTTGCTTAAATTATTAAATGACTCTTATTTTGGTATTTTGTTTTCTCATTCTATGTTCATGAAGAGTTGAGTCTCCATGCCTTTTTCCGTTAAATGTCATTGGCTTCTAACAGTCAAATATATTTTGCTTCTTGTTATTGATTTATCTAGAAGACATAAATACTTATACTTTGTGATAGGCTGCACTTAAAGAGGCCAAAAAAGCCAAAGATGGAGTAAATGAAGAAGTTTCCTCACTTCGGACAGAAGTCAAGGTGAATCATTCTTGCCACTGTTCTGATCTTGTGAAATGTGGTATAGTAGTATATGCATGACATTTAAACGTATGTTATCAACATACAATTAAACAATCTACGTGTCTCATTGTGTGATTTTAAATGTCGACTTCATGGACCCTTTATATAATTATGTCTCTTTCAGTACAATCACTACACATTTAGACAACATTTTTACAATACAGTCAAACATCATTGGCATTTCATAATTCTTGCATTCTTAGCTAGTTTTTGGTATAGTTGATCTCCATTGCCATGTCCATAACCCATTGAGGGATATGCGGACTTTCTTAGTTTAAATGCATAAAACCTCCTAATCAATTTACGAGCTATTATTTAATTAAAAATTTTGAAAGTTTAAGCAAGAAAGTGTTCTTGGTCAACCCGTTCATATTTCCACCTCTAGAGTTAATCTATGCTGTTTATATATGTAGCTTAATTAACGCTTTTTGTATGAAACAGAAAGCAAAAGAAGAGGCTGTCGCTGTTGTTGACCAACTTCAAGGAATCGAGTTGGAAGTCAAAGCTTTTCACTCGATGACACAGAGAATGGTTTTAACTCAAAGTGAGATGGTATGCAATTTTAAAGTCATCCTATCTTTCCATTATGTTTGTTTACCATTATACATATATATTCCAATATTGTAGGAGAAAGTAGTACTTAAACGGTGTTGGCTTGCACGATACTGGGGTCTGGCTGTACGTCATGGTAAGTTAAAAGTTAAAACAACACAATTGTTTTGCATAAACATTTTTTCTTTCTGCTCTGTTTTGACGTTGATTTGCAATTTGTTTTCTAGGTATTTGTGCTGATGTGGCCGTGTCTGAACATAAACATTGGTCATCTTTAGCACCTCTTCCCTTCGAAGTTGTGGTTTCATCTGGGCAAAAGGCAAAAGAAGAATGCTGGAAACAAGGCTAGTAATTTCTTTTCAAAAACGGGCAGGTCGGGTAACGGGTCAAAAATGGCCGGGCCAGGATAGATCATAGTTGTCAATGGCAGTGATAGCGGGCGCTATAGCGCGCTATGTAGTGATGCGAGTATGCGACTATAGGCCGCTATATTATAAATATCGTTCATTTAGCGTGATTATGGCGGTATTTAGTTTTTTTTTCCATTTTTATTCTATTTTTTAATATAAAAACATGTAGAAACCTATGTTTTAGGCTTGTTTATCGACCAAACAGCTGCACCTTCCACAAGTTCCACCGTAAAAGCTTATTTTGTGAATACAAACCCTAATTATTTGCTTAAAACTTTTCTACTCCTTTATCGCTAAATATGAAATAGCGGTCGCTATCTACCTCTTAGCGTATAGGTGACTCCTCGCTATTTACCGCTATTCGCTATTGACAACTATGGGATAGGTTGACCCGCAAATACTTTTTAGTACATTAGAATTGGACTTTGGTTGACTTTCGACCCATTTGACCCGTTCCCTTTAAGCTAACTCTTTATTTTGACCATTTAACTAATTTGAGATAAAAACATAACACAAATCGTTTGATTCATAACGGGCCAATAATTAAACATGTGACCGGAATCAGGAAAATAGGAGTAAGCTTGTGCAGGACTTGAATGATTTAACAAGCGAAGGGAATATCGAGAGCATGCTTACAGTTGAAATGGGTTTAAAAGAGCTTGCATGCTTAAAGGTGAGTGGGGACTATTTTCATAACTTTTAAACTTCAGGGACTAAATCCGACATTGGACCAACCACGGGGACCATCCGTGTAAATTTCTTAATGTCTTTTTACAGGTTGAAGAAGGGATTGTGCAGGTACTGGCCCAACAGAGACGTACGAACCTGGCCCGACATAGTTTGTCAGGTAAATTGCTATAACATAAATGCAAGCCTGCTATAAATCATACTATTTATTACTCCCTCCGTCCCGGTCAAAGTGTCTTAGTTTGAAAAATACAAAGTTTAAGGTAGATTAAATTATTGTTTTCTTTGCTTACCAAATGACAATAATGCCCTTAATAATTGGGTCCATCATCATTGTTTATTAATGTTAGTTGTGTGTGTTTAAGGGTAAACTTGGAAATTGGCTAATAATTTTGAAAGTGGACATTTGTAATGGGACAAATAAAAAAGGAAATGTTGACACTTTTAATGAGACAGAGGGAGTATTTTTTACTTTTATCGTCTATCTTTATGATTATGAAGTTTTTACTCTATATGTGTATTGATTCTTAATTTCTTATCAAGATCTAATGAATTTTGCTATATGCAGATGTTAAGTCTTCAGGTGACCCGAAGTTTATGGAAGCATTCGGTAAGTTGCATCTAATTTGATATTGTTCAAGTTAAATACATATACACATTTACATTTATGATATATGTATATGTTGAAATGTGTGGCAGATGATATGTGTATTTGTTGCAGAATTGAGCCCCGAGGAGTCTGAAGATGTTCTTTTCAACGAGGTATGAGTTCTGGTTTTTTAACTCCACACCTGGGCCTGTAAACGAACCGAATGAACTCGAACTGAGCATGTTCGTGTTTGTTCGTTTAACTTTAAATGAACAAACGATCAAACACAGACAACTAAACGAATGGGGTTTTCTTGTTTGTGTTCGTTAGTTAAAAAAATGAGCATGTTTGTGTTCGTTTATGTTCGTTCGCTGATGGTATTAATGCACGATTCACAATGAACATAATCGACCATAGACGAACGAACAGCTATAACCAGTTGAAAGTAACGTGAAGAACAATGTGTTGGCCTAAAGTTTAAATGAATATATTAATCAACTTAAAACAAATGTAAACTAACGGACATAAATGAAGTTTATGAACAAACGTAGCGGTTCAAAATCTGAACTGTTCGCAGATTGTTCAGTTTGCTTACAGGTTTATCCAGACCTCTTCTCTGTCTCCTTTTGTTTTTATTTTTGTTTCTTTTTTTCTTTTATAATTATTGATTTGAATGTTATTACAGGCATGGCTTACTTATTTTTGGAGTAGAGCAAAAAGACTTGGTATAGAGGAAGAAACCTCAAAGGAACGACTTGAATTTTGGATGAGCCGAAGTGCACATTCACCAAATTCACATGATGCTGTTGATGGTATTTTCCGATAAGCGTTTACCATTAACATTTTATTAATCAATTATAGAAACTGTAATGAAAAAATGATGACGTGTGAGTAAATGACTTTGCAGTTGAGCAAGGGTTAATGGAGCTACAAAAAATGGGCATCGAGCATCGCCTTTGGGAAGCATCAAGGCAAGTAAGTTGATCCCCGACATGTTTTCCACTTTATGAGTTGACTGCACGGTTCAGTCGTTTAACATCACTGTTTTATCTGTATGTTATGTTCTTATAAATTTGGCAATTTTATATATGTCATAATATAGTAAGAAGAGGGTTATGTATTTCAGTTGATATATATGTTCATAACTTTATACAATCATTGATGTTACTACAACCATGTTTAATTATACTATTATTTTATAAAACATTAAGTGGAAAAAAAAATACAAAATGTAAAAAATTTAATTATTTAATCTTGTTTAATTCCAACGAGTTATGTGAAACTACAACAGGAGGTTGAACCTCCATTTTTAAGCAGTTAAACTCAGTGCAAATATCGGTTTTGAATGCATCACCGACATGTTCATTTCTCTTTTCTTTAAATGTCCATTCGGCTCAGTTTCGGCATTAATCCGGCCAAGTGATCCTGAAACTCTTGCCGGCGATGTAGGTTTCAACCTGCACAAGTGTACAAAGGCTAAATTCGAAAATAACACAAGTTGATTTTGAATACTTTTCGAGCTTGTGGTCTAGTAACATGAGTTTTGGCTTGACTACACTTATGAGTACATGTTATATAGTACAAATAAGTTAAAATTTGGCACGAAAACGAACGTGCACTCAATCTGGCAACTGTACTTTAGAAGCTGAGGTCTATGCTCTGTGCGGCCACTACATTTTCGAAGCAACATATAAACGAAGTCTTTTAAGTTTTCCGGTTTACCAAGTATTTGTCTAGTTATATACTAATCATATCTATAAGGTATTCAAATGTAATATTATTCTGTATATATATTGGCCCCGTGTAATCCTATAAAAAGTAAACAGAATAATATTGCACTGGAATATCTTTTAGATATGATAAGTATATAACTAGTCGGCAATTAAGACTTGCAGAAAGTAAGAAACCGAAGAAAAACAAGAAGTTTACCTATAGCTCGGAAGTGACATCTTAATCGTCGGGCCAAAAGTCACCCACTTCAATGGATTCATCTTCAAACCATAATATTACCATGATCATATTACATAAACAATACTAGTAAAAAACACCTTGAGTAAGATGTCAATCAACATACTAGGAGACTCGTGTTGATTATCATAGAGGCTTGTTGTCATAGGACCGTTGACTAAAGTTACGTGAATCGTTTGGCTCGCTTTCGAAAAAGTGGCAACTTGACTTAGAAGACTGAATTCCTGAGAATATTTACATGTGTTTACAATCAATCGTCGGAATGCTAATAGTCATTTAAAACATATCAAATTCGGGTTGATCATACGTTTAAGTACCTTTCTTCCATGCGTGCACGCGTTATAATTGTTGACATAAACACTTGCTGCCCATCTAAAACTCATGCAAACAACATAACTTAATGAAGTATACATAACCACTTATTTAAGTTTAGAGTCAAGTGATTAAAACACATTGATTATTGGTGTTTTTAAGTGAGTATTAACTTACGCATGAGACGTTGGCATAGGCGGGTTACGGACGATTCCTGCGATCGTTACAAGCTGAATAAAACATGGTAATTTTTTTTCAATTAATTATAGATTAAGTTGGATAATTTGATAGTTAAATGAAGAAATTAATTAACCTCATCAAAGGGTCCAAATGGGCTCTCATTGTAGTTTGCAAGAAAAAACCCTCCCAAAGTATACCTTCTTCAATGTGTGTGCGCGTGCGTGTATTTGCATTAAAATAATATTTAAATATAAAAACCATTTTAAATGTTTTTATAATTTGAAAAAATAAAATAATACCCAAAAGTTTCAACTAATTTGAAATCTTTAGGAATGATAGCTCTAGCAATATCTGCCTTCACTAGATGAAACTGGTACACAACACTGCGAGGAAAGTTTCACAAATTATCAGTTAGTCGCTAGCTATTACTGTATTTGATTTTATTGCTATATATATATATATAATATAAAAACCATTTTAAATGTTTTTATAATTTGAAAAAATAAAATAATACCCAAAAGTTTCAACTAATTTGAAATCTTTAGGAATGATAGCTCTAGCAATATCTGCCTTCACTAGATGAAACTGGTACACAACACTGCGAGGAAAGTTTCACAAATTATCAGTTAGTCGCTAGCTATTACTGTATTTGATTTTATTGCTATATATATATATATATATATATAGCAAGGTTAAAATAAGAAGTCAATTTTTTTCTTAAAAATGTAAGAAGAGATTTGGACCATTGGATTTAATAAAATACATAGGGGTAAGATTGTCTATAGGTTTTTTTATTATTTTTGGAAATTAAAACTATTAGTTATTATAATTCCTATTTCCCCTCTTCAATATTCCAATTTCTGCTATTATTGGAGAATTATTAGTTATTATAATTATTGGTGTGTTTATGCTATTATTGTGATTTTATTATTGGTGTTATGTCAAGAACAATATTTTTGGTGTTCATTATTGGTGTGTTTTTTGTGTTTATAGTTGATGTTTTAGTATGATGTTTATTGTGTTTTTGTACATCATGTTCAACACAGTGCGTTTTTGTTCTTGATGTTCTTGGTGTTGTGTTTTAAATTTCGATGAGAATTATTATGATGTTATTGGTGTTTTGTTTTAATTTTAGATTTAAAATATGATAATCATAGATATAATATAGTGTGTTTTTGTTCTTGATGTTCTTGGTGTTTTTTTGTAAATTTGGACTAAACTTTGGTGTTATGTTTTATAACACACTGTAATTCAGCAAGGTTTTACGTTATGTTTTTTTGATGTTCTAGTGTGTTTTTCTGGTAATTCAACAAGGTTTATTTATAGTATGTATTCATGTTAAATTTGGATAAAAATATGATAATTAAATATTTAATAAATATTTTCATATATAATATTACACATGAGACGATTATGCCCTTTAACACATCTTTATATGCCTTCAAAATAAAGCACACCCTCAATTATCTAATCTTTCCATCTTAACCGTTGATTGATAAGATCCAATGCTCCAGATTTCTTCCTATACTTTTTAGACACTCTCATCTTTTTAGAATAACCCCTCCCTATATTATATAAAAAGATGAGAGTGTCTAAAAAGTGTAGGAAGAAATCTGAAGCATTGGATCTTATCAATCAACGGTTAAGATGGAAATATTAGATAATTGAGGGTGTGCTTTATTTTGAAGGCATATAAAGATATGTTAAAGGGCATAATCGTCTCATGTGTTATATTATATATAGAAATAATTAATAAAGCTTTAATTATCATATTTTCATTCAAATTAAAAACTAATACAAAGAACATTAATGAACTATATCATGAACACCAATAATTAGCACAGTAACATGAATACACACTATATATGAACCTTGCTGAATTAACAGAAAAACACACTAGAACATCAAGAACACATAACATAAAACCTTGCTGAATTACAGTGTGTTATAAAACATAACACCAAATTTTAGTCCAAATTCTAAAAAAACACCAAGAACAAAAATACACTATATTATATCTATGATTATCATATTTTAGTCTTTAATATAAAATTAAAACAAAACACCAAGAACATCATAATCTATTTTACAACGCGTTTTAAACACAACAATTATCATCGAAATTTAAAACACAACACCAAGAACATCAAGAACAAAAACACACTATGTTGAACATGATGAACAAAAACACAATAAACATCATACTAAAACATCAACTATAAACACTAAAAGCACTACCACAATAAGTGTGACAATCGTCAATTTCAGGTTAACTCCGTTAACTCAACTCCGTCAATTCAAACTTAAAGATCATTGAATCTATAACGCACACCTCATTACATTTAAACTAGGGTTTAAATGACGCTTAACACTTACTACATGTGTAGTCTTTTGGGAATTGCACCGAAACGCAAACGAGTTGACGCAAACGATTGGTGAATAAACGAAAAACGTCAAAACAATAATTATGTGATAATTATGTGTTAGACTTATGTGTTATGTGATAACATTGTATAAACGTTAACTCAATGTGCTAGAACTAGTTATTTAAGCTAGAAAAGTAACATTTGGAAGTTGAGGGACTAAAGTGTAACATGTTATTATAAATAATAACATAAACCTAAAACCCTAACACTCTTTCTCTCCCTCCCAAACCCGACGGCAGCCTCTAGACCCCCCCCCTTGCGATCGGCCCTCATACACACACATACAAGCAATCTTTCAAGCTTTTGATTGAAGATTAAGGTGCTAGGAAGGTATAAACGACTATCCTTTGCATCCTTTATACTTAATTTCAATTTTTAATGGGTTAATTAAAAATCCTAGGGCCGATTTTTGTATATAAGTTGTGTTCATATGTTTTGTTTGATTTGATGATGTATTGATGATGATTTGATAACTAGTATTGATATTATTACATGTTAATTGTTGTGTCTTTGAGTTTGAGATCAAATAAAACCCTAACCATGTATGTATGGTGAAATTGATATGCATGGATTGTGGTTATAGTGTCTAGAATGTTATATGAATGATTTGTGGTCCATAGATAGTTAATATGTTGAGTTTGGATGCAAACAGTTTCTGGACAGATTGTGTTGTTGATGTTCAATTGACTGTAACGGGGTGTAAATGTGAAAATTGGTTGAGATAATTGATACTACAGTAAACTAGGTTGAGTCTAGTTTCTAAAGAATATAAATTTGCAATTTTTGGACGTGTAAAAGTTAACCTTTATGATTTTACAAAAACGTTGTGCAAAGCTGAGTTGTTGGGCCTGCTGTTAGGTTGTTTTGTAAATGTTATATCTCATGAACTACGAGACCAATTGGGTTGGTTCCACTTCTGGAAGTTGACTTGTTGAGTTAGGAACCTAACCCAAGTGGTCTTGCATTTGTTGGATTTTTCGTTTAACGGAAATTTCAAATAACATTCTGTTGCGCATGAATTTGACTGTTATGAGTTTGCTGTAATGTTTTGATCATTGTGAGAAACATATGTGGAATAAAAATAAAATAAAATATGTTCTGAAAACCTAATAAATGTATGCTTTTGTGATGATTTTTGGTAAATTAATTGAGATGCTATGATCGGTGGAATAGACTAGTTTACAAGTAGATTTCTGTTATTAAGAAACTAGTTGCTGAATTTTGTAAAAGTTGCATGAAACATGGTGGTTGTTAATTAATTATCGTGTTTTGACCAAATTGCCCTTGCAGGGGATAATTGGTAACTAATTGTCGTATTTTGACCAAAATTCCCTTACGGGGAATAATTGCTAGTTAATTGTTATGTGTTGACCAAATTGCCCTTACGGGGAGTAATTGCTAGTGATGTACATTATTAATACATGACACGTAAATAATTGCTCACACATGCAATGTATCACAGATGTACTTGTTAAAGTCACACACGATTCACAAACGAAACACGAAACACATTGTGTGCATAGGTATTATGTGCCGGGTCTAGAGACTCGATAATAGTTCCGACACTTAGAAAAATCTCTTTGTTGTTTTAGAACGCTAGAGAGAGTTTTTCTGTGACGCGCATCCTTTGGTGATTTATTTTGGGAATTCTTCGCAAACAGTGAGTTTCACTTACCCCTTTTAAACTGTTTTAAACGCTTTTCACTTGGGGGAGATAACATACTCCGATAAACGCATTTAAGATTTTGTTAGTAAATTATATATCACTTGTAAAGGCTAAGTGGCAAACGAAACAATTGAAGTCCTACACATCGAACCGGTTAATATTTGGAATAGCGAGTCACTGTTGAGTAGTACTACTGGGTTTGACAAACCCCACCCAACGCTAAACTCGACTGGAGGTCGAGCGGGTGTAGTTTTGGCTAACACGTACCATGGTCTGGATGACCTGGTGACAAGGCACTTGATAAACAGTCAGCTTCGGTGTCGAACACTTAGTAATACTTGTTGTATAGGCTAGCTACCTATCGATATATAATTGATTTAACACTATCTGGTAACGCAAAACGCTGAACGCAAAACGCTGAACGCAAAACGCTAAACACTTTATTTTATTTAAACTTGCGAACTCACCAACCTTGTGTTGACACTTTTAGTATGTTATTCTCAGGTAGCCGATGCGAGCAGCGCGGTATAGGATCATGCATGGTTTTTGAACATTCTGATATGCAAACATGTTTTAACTATTGTTACTTGGGTTTTTAAGTCGTCCTGCGTGACGCAACTTTTGTCTTGTGGTTTTTTTACGCTTTCGCACTTAATTTCATTTAAACGTTTTTATGGTTTGATTCATCACCACTGCTAAAAAACATGACGTGGCACCGCCACCCTCATCGTCTCCGGACGCCGCCTTCTCATCACCGCGATTCTCGACGATCCGGTCAACCAATTCTTTACCCATATAAACATGGACATCATAATCCTTGGCGGAAGAACCTATCAAAAAATAAAACAATTCTAACCTGAAATTGAGTTGTGGAGCCTTGGAATTCCCTTAATTGGTCAAAATAAAATAGAATTTAAGATATAGAGATAACATGTAGCTGTTGGTTTGATTAGGCCGTAGGTTCTTTTTTTAATTTGTTTTTGAGACAAATTGGGACATGGAAAGGAAAAAAATAAGTATTATAATAACTACTAATTCTGATTTTCAAAAATAATAAAAACCTATGGACAATCATATCCATATGTGTTATGTTTGATCCAAGGGTCTATATCATTTCCTACACTTCTTAGGAAAAATTGTCTTTTTATTTTAACCTTGCTATATATATATATATATATATATATATATATATATATATATATATATATATATATATATATATATATATATATGGTGACGTGGCAGATTTGTAGCCCCCTCCACTATTACACCCCAAAAATAAAAACCCACCATTTTGCCGTCTGAGCGTCACATGACGCAAAACGCCCCATTTTGTAGCCCTTCACTAAGCATTGCCTAACCATTTAACTTGATTTAAAGGAACAGAGAAAAAAAAGTCTCGCTAATAAAGTCAGTGAATAAGTAGTTATAAGGCCCCGTTACCGGCGCCTCACATTTGGATGTTGGATTTACTCATTCACATAGTTCTAATTATCAGAGTTAATAAAAATATTCGCGGAATAATAAAACATTCATAGAACATTACACATTAATCCATAACTTGTCTTATCAAACATATTGTCTTTCAAATCAAAACATAAATTATAAAACGACTTGAGTCTTTGGATGTCAGTCTCTTATCCATTACCACGTGTTCCCCTTAAGTGAGCTGCCTCATTCTACTCACCTGCGTGCATACTAAAAGTCAGCTACGCTGAGTGAGTTCTAGTTAATCAGGTAACATACAATACGTCCATACACATTCCTACATACGCACCCGAAGGTACATATACCTACGTAGTTCTTTACCTTCATTCGTGCGTTCATACTATTATACCTTCCTTCTTCCTTGTACACATACATATTTACATATACCTCGTCCTAAAATATTCGCAAATATTATTAGGGTCTGTTCCCTACATTCGCGGATATTATTAGGGTCCGTTCCCTACATTCGTGGATATTATTAGGGTCCGTTCCCTACATTCGCGAATATTATTAGGGTCCGTTCCATATATTCGCGGATATTATTAGGGTTCGTTCCCTCTTTAACCATACCTTCCATTCCTTTCTCTACATTCATAATTAATACTTCCATACGTACATACATCATTTGTATATCATATATATATATATCAATCATATCTTTAAACAATTCCTTGACGATACATGCAATATCCGAAGATCGTTCATGCATCATCAAGCATTCATTCATACATAAATCATATAAAGCATACACTTACCACTTAAGGTAAGTGTATTAACAATTCACATGGAGTATGCACACAACCCCGAAAACATAACAAGGAAGTGGGGCTAGAAACTCACATGGATCCTGTTGCGTTCACCGTTAATTGTTATCCCCTTCTTTAATTGTGCACGACTAACTGTTAAATATGCATTTGTTAATTAACCGTATATTTATCTAAGCTGGTATTTTAATTAACCAATACTTTTCTAAGTTGGGTTTTTTTAGTTAGATGGGTTATGGGCTTAAAGCTTGCGGGTTTAGTTAGGTCAGGCCCATCTGTCCATTAAGGCACTTAGGCCCAACTAGGGTCAGGCCCAAACAAAAACTGGGTCAGCCGAGAACTCTTGGCAGAGAACCCCTGTTTGACCAAAAACCCATGTTGACCAAAAACTCATACTTGACCGAAAACCATATCTGACCGAGAACTCTCGTTTTGACTGAGAACCTCGTTTTGGCCGAGAATCTCGTTTTGGACGAGAACCTGGTCACCGAGAACCCTGGTCAACCGAGAATTCTCTTTGACCGAGAACTCGTATTGACCGAGTTCTTGCGTTGACCGAGAACCCCAGACGGAGGCTCAGGTCATCGAGACCCCTGGTCTGATGATTTCAGCTCAGGTTCCTACCTTTAATCCCATTCTATAACAGCTAAACGGTCCATGATTATACTTTTAACCATCTATAACCCAATCTCCTTAACCGTTTTTAATTCGTTATCAACCCATTAACCCCACGGCTTCAAGATCTAACTCGTTCTAGTCATAAAGTTTAAACCTTTATAGTGTTAAAACGTTCTAGCTAGATCTAGGGTTTCCTTTATGAACCGTATATAGCCATGAGTTC